>NW_006800131.1:1117585-1136517 GCF_000485575.1 Poecilia formosa
AGTAACTCATCCAGCGGCTTTAACAAATGGAGCCTTCTGGGTGCACGTTACCCAGGAGAGCGGCGCTCTGGAGGAGCTGCAGACATAACATTTGTCCGTTTCGGAGAAGCGAAACCACGCAAAAAACAAACAAACAAACAAACAAAAAAAATAAATAAATAAATAAAAATAAAATCCTGGTAGAAGCTCACACCGGACCGCACAGGGTAAAACACTCAGAGTTCAGTTGATCAGTTTGGATCAGACAGATCCAACTGACTGATGGATTAGCGCAGATTTTTCTGGAGATGGGAACCAGGAGGAAGTGCGTTCAGACCCCAGCGGGTGAAGTGATGCTAATTTAAGTGAAGTCGCTTAATTTAATTTATTATGTTATTGGGGCCTCAGTCAGTGGTTTTTGTCACTATGGAGAAAAATGTAGATACATTTATCTGCTTAATCTGTGATGGGATCTGGATTCACGGTGAATATTAACTAAACCGCAAAAAATGCGACTAAATAGCCGATGTTAATATGATTGTAATTTCACGGATAAAAATAGTACATGGCCGATTTTTTTTTTTTTAAGTTGTTGGTCAAGATGAGGATAACAAAAAGTCTAGCGCCACACCAACTCACACACATCTTCATTCACAGTCTTACTTGTAAATCGATTTTTCTTTTCTTGGACGTTTTGATGTTAGCTTGTTGATGTCTCAGTTTTATTCGCTGGGAAAATCAACAAGCAGCTTGATGTGACTCTGCTGCTCTCTAGTGGCGAGAAGCCGTAATGTTGGCTGATAACAATCGGAATGCATTATGGGAGATGTAGTCTGACTTAAAATGGGTTTTGAGCATGAATTGACTACAATCATCGGCCTATAAAATGCTGGGACGGGCCACATAAAATGACATGGCGGGCCACATGTGGCCCGCGGGCCTTGAGTTTGACACATGTGATTTAGATTTTATAGGTGATCTGCGTTTATTGAGTTTGACATTGAAGCATCCTCCATGCAAAATATTCTACAGAGAACTTGCCATATGAATGATGATCCCTGACTCATCATCAGATTTACGTCGACATGTCAGGAAAACGACGGTCAAACCTGCAGACCTCAGTATTAATGTGCCACCAGTGTGATCAGGATTAGTTCTGAACATCCTGTTGATCCGCACAACATTGTTTCAACCCAGCCTCAAGGTTAGCCGTGGTTTTATTAGCTTTAAGTGAAAAATCTGTAAAACATCCTGGTTGATCAGTCCTGTTGGACTTCTTCTTGCTTCCGTGTGTTTCTCAGTCTGTCACAGAAGTCGCTCCCATTTTGATGCGATCAGGCGTATTCTTTTCTTGGAGGAGTTTCATGAAAGCGTGTTCATGGCTCGTCATACAGCAATCTGGTCGGTACCATACTGTTTGCATTTCAGAAGAGAGACGGTTCCAAAACAAAACTAGATACGATATCGCTGACTGGGAGCAAAATTCAAGGTCCACTGAAACTCACGGTTTCTAAGCAAAAACGGATAAGAGTGAATTCATTCCAATAGTTTAAACCAGCAAAAGGGGAAAAAAAGATGTGGATACAGTTTTCAGATCATCTTCTTGCAAGAGGAGCATCTTATTTAGTCTTCAGAGAGGGAAATAAAAAAAAAAATCGTCTTCACAGAACCAACAAATTCACAGGACATTTTGACTGTATTGACAGCAGTGCAATACTTTTAATGAACACATCATTCTTTTGCAGATTTAATTAATACAGGCTGCAGTTTCTGCCTATGTTCACTGGCTGCAACCATCACAACTAGCTGTTTAATAATATATTTTTACTCAAAATGCTTAAATAATCAAGTGTCTGTTGTAATACATTTGTTTCTTACCCTCTTATAGTTGTGCTGTTCCAATTTTTACCAATTTGAAAGTTAATACGTAGGATTCTGGTGGGGTTCACCAGTTTCTGTGGAAAAAGAGGAGAGTACAGCATGGTGAAGCTGCAGAACAGATGATTTTGTACATGAAATACCCTTTTCAGAAATGTAATTTATGTTGCAGGACAGTAAACCTTATGCTTTTCCCCAACCTTTGTGAGTGTTTCTGTACGAGCCTCTGATGGAAATAGACCTGCAACCATCAACATGATTATTCCAGATGCTTGCAATCTGAAAAAGTTGAGAACTGGTGCACTTTTCTGTGACTCAGGAAAAATATGTGGAGGGTGGCAGCAACATGGAGACAGAATACATGTTATTTTCTGTGGCTGTTCTTGGCTTGCCACTCTAGTCATGTTGCATTATTTTTTTTTTGTGAATTCCATCTTGATGGATAATTATTTGATTTTTCCACTTTAATAATTGTTCAGTTATCATTGCTTGGGACTTTTAGGAATATTACCGTATGAGAAAGGGGGAATCTCTTAAGTTCTCCTCGTTTAGTCTTCTTAGTTGAGCTTCTCATGAAAAGCAGCTTTTTGTGGAATAAAATTATTTCCTTAATAGGGTGCAGCATTTTAAGTTGATACCACACAAATTCATTCTCCATTTCTTGACACCTATTTGTGTATTTACACACATGCACACAAAACCCAGACGAGAAAAGACAGACGGCCTTTCATGCTTATTGCTACAAATGACGATTAATTTGATGTAAGAAGTGTCGGCACAACAACAGCCTGTTTGTTATATTGTGAAAAATGCAAACAATGACCTTCGATTACACATTAAAATGTCATTTTGAATATGGAGGAATTCTAAACATGTCTGGGTGAATGTATTACATCTTCACTTTCATCTTGAAAATGATTAACTGCTTTTTTTACCACAACTGCCTTTTCCACTTGTGTATAAAAATAAGTATAATGGTGTTCAGGATGACACTTCTGACATGTTCTTCCTTTCACTGAAAATAATTAAATCTTTGGGGGTTTTCAATGACTCTAGTTTTAAAATTCTGGGTTGTTTTGGAATGGCAGCATCCATGGTGGAATAGGAATCAGCCTGACATCATTACATTAGAGAGGAATGATTTATCAGATATTATTAGTAAAACTGATGGGGAAAAATATATTCTGCTTGAATAATGACATCTGATCTGAGTTTCTTCTAAATATCAATAAAGAAATATCACAATTATCAAAGCATGTTTACACAAGTGAGGAGGAAAAGATCCTAAATAAAGGTAAAATATAGTAATCCTACACAAAATCATTAAAGTGCCGCCATTCACTGAAAGCAAGAGCAGCGTTTGAGTGGAGTAAGTGGTTGACACTATCAGGGTTTAATGTGTGTGTGAAAGTGCAGTGGTCATCACCAAGGAATGCTGGGAAACTGCAGGACGCGGGACAAGGTTTATCAAGCCTGTGAAGAAAAACGAGTGACGACATTCCTGAATGTTGGCTTATCTCTCTGCTTCCTGCAAGAGCACACACACACACACACACACACACACACACACACACACACACACGGTTTTATTTTTGGTTTTGCTTCTTTTGGATTTTGTTCCGAGTTCAGAGCCTCATGCACCAACACAGACCCAGAAAAATGTGGTTTGTAGTTTTTTGATGAACTGATGCAGTTCAAAGCATCAATTTTCCTTGTAAATTAAACAGGAAATTTCTTGGCAGTTTTTCTCTTTTTAGTTTCAGAGGAACATGAACATAAACCACATTTCTCACTTTGTTGTGGGAAGAAAGAACTGATGCCAATGTATTTGATTTCTTCACCAGTTTTTTTCTCATCTTTTTCTGTTTTTAGCCTTTTTGTGCCTTTCTACGTATTTTACATTTCACATTTTTAAAACAAGCCTTTTTTCTATTGAGGTATATTTTTGCTGTATTCCTGTTTAATTTTGTTTTTTGGTTCCATCACATTTGCTTTTTGCTTTCTCTCTATTTTCCTCTTTTCCTATAGTACCTTATGGGTTGTTTATCCTTACTAATTATGTCACTTAAATTTTCTTCTTTCTCTCATTTCTTTGTCCTCTCCACATTTGCCTTCATCTTATTTTTGTTCTCCCGAGTTTCCTTCTCTCATTCTTTTTACCTTTTCTGCTTTTGCAATCTTTCAACCTTGATCAAAAACATTCTCTTCCTCCTCTTTTCTAAGACCTTCTCCTGTCTGTTTCGCCATCCTCATTTTCTTCCTCTTGTCTTTTCCTCCACCCCTCCTTCTCTGTCCAGCCCCACCTCTTTTCTGCTCTCCCTTTCTGCCTCCGGTTGCTTGGTGATTGTTTCTGCTTGCTGTTGCCAGGTAATTTCTAGATGGCTGTGATCACGTGACAAGTGTTTTTCTGCCTGTTTGTGCTGAGTCATTAAAATGTGTCGGCGCCTGGGCTCTGATTGCAGTGTTGGTCACAGCATCATGTTCTGCTTCCAACATGCTCTGTAGACATTGTGAATAATTTGAACTTTTCCAACATTCTGCTGAAGTTTGAGAGAATTTTAAACTTTTTACAGTTAAGTTTTTACATGGGTAACATTTATCTATACATCTCATTGTGTGTGTTTGGACTTTGTTTTGTATTGGGTGACTTGAACCCATTTCTTTGTCAAAAACTGTTACTGACTGACATGGTGTCAGTTTCTTCTATTGGATGACAAACTTCATGTTGATGAAATTATAACGTATAGCTCCAGATCCAACCATTAGATTTCAAAATAATGTTTTGCTGCCTTTAGGCCATTATTTTTCCATAATCCTTGAAAAGAAACTTGTTCTGTTATAATTGCATGTACTAGAAGTCTTTTTGCTTCATGCACCTGTTGTCTTCTGGGCCTTTGAACTTTGACCCAATCATCTGACTTTGACTCTTTTCTCAATGGGACGTTTGTGAAAAACCTGCGGTTGATTCTGATCAGAAAGGCTGAATTGCGTCTCCTTACTCCTTTTCATTTAAAGGAGCAGTGACTCTGCTTTGCCCTCCGGTTGGAGGTCTTCACCCCATCTATAAGGTTTAGCCCAGCTAAATATGGCAGTCATTTATATCCAACCCCACTAGTGTTTTTATTACCATCTGTTAGTTAAGTGCAGATCTTTTGAGTCTTGCGTACTAGCCATAGTTGGATCAAAAACGGTGTGAACCAGGTGTGTTTGTATGTCTGTCGACAAACTCCCTGGGGTTCTGTGCAAGTGGAAACGATGCAGAAGCTGTAAAGGTGAGCAGGCGGCTGCTTGGAGCATCTCTCCACTGCTGTTGAATTAAACGTTTTGTGTTTCTTCTCCACTCTTCTTGACTTTTTGTTCGTCATTATAGGATGCATTTTTCAGACTCAAACATACGCAGAGATTATTCCATCACATTCTTTTATACAAAATAATCAGATTTCTGTGAAATGTGCAACTGAAAGGTCTTTTCATGCAGTCATGTCCTGACATGAAACTGTTTTTTTTAGAAAATGCTGATGGCAGTGAGCAGCAGTCTCTTGTGTTTAGCCTGTGGCAGCTGTGGCTGTGAACGGGCCAGGCTAGCAGGGCAAACACTGTGACACATTGTTATTGTATTATTCATGGTGAATTGGCACCGGCTCCATGATCAATAATTTATTCATATTTCCTGTCAAGTATGTGTTTTTAGCTTTAAATTATTTGTAGATGCAGACTCTTTCAAATTTTTGCATAAAACATTTTTTGCAGCAGGAGATTAAAGATTTCTTTTTTTATCTTATGGAGAATAATATAATACAAATTGATTTGTGGCTCTGCTGTCATATTTCACCTAAAAACAAGTGAAACTCCAGTTGTTGCATCTATATTATCATGCTGTTTGTCTATTCAGAATAACGTTGAATTAAAATGGGAAACGACTCGCCCTGCTCACCTGCACAGACGACCACAGGGAGACCTTAAAAGTGGAGCTGTGAGTTTGCTCTGTTTAATTTGACTGTTTTTGTGATGTAGCCGTACTGCTCAGCATCACCTGGGATGGAAAATCATTCTGACATTTACAGCAAACTGAAACGGTGAAGTGGAAGAACAGAGTGACGGTGTGAAGAGGCTACTGTTGCTGCTCTGCTGCTACTCTAGCACAACACCACTTCAGGGCTTCCTGTCGTACTGTGACAGCAAAAACTGCACCCTGTCAATAACTTCTCCTTTTTTTCCCAACTTCCAAATGGACGTAAAGGCATGTAAACCTCATTCAGCCGGAAACTTTGGAGGACAAGAAAAGTTGCACAAAGAAAAGCAGTGTGCAAAAGTTTGGGTTTTACTTGCGGCCAACACATTAAAAATTGCTAAATGTCAGTTTTTTAATTCTGAATGTACTTTGAATAACTAGATGGATCACTGCATCGTTAAATGTTTGTGTAGTCGTACTACTTCAGCTTTTTCACATTGTCGTATTAAACTTTAAATATATTTTTTATTAAAACATGCAAACACAAATTAGCTCATAAATATAAAGTGGAAGGAAAACAAAAAAAGTTTGGTGGCTTTTGAATACAAATGCATGCAACATGTGTTTTCTTTTGTAAATGCTGAAAAGCATATATCATTTCAATGCACTTCACAATCAAACACAACTTTGTTGTGCTCCTTCATAAGAGCCCCACAATTTACACAAGCCTGGTTATAAGTGTCAAAATGGAAGAAGGTTTAAAGATCATGAATACTTTTGTGTTTAAATGTTTTTTTCACCTCAACCTGAAAAACTTTTGACACATAAAAAACAAAAATGAGAGAAAAACGGTGATAGATTATTGATTGGAACAGTGAAAACTTGAGAGAGTTGACCATTTCAAATCTAATTCCAAAAGCTTCAGCTTTGTACAGTTGAACAGTTGTTAGCACTGTTGCCTCACAGCAAGAAAATCCTGGTTTCATTTTGGTGTTCCTGCATGTTCTTCTTGTGCATGTACGAGTTTTCTTTAGGTATTTTGGCTTATTTCTGGTGCAAAAACATACATGCCAGGTTAACTTGCCACTCTGCCGTAAATGCCCCTTACATTAGAGTGTGTGCAGTGTGATCTGCCTGCATGTTGCCCTGTGACGGACTGATGACTGCGTTATCAGCCTGTTGGCTGTAGGAAAATGGAGGGGTTTGTGCTGGAGCTTGACGACAAGTTGGGAGACTTGGTCAAACGATGCATAATTTGTTGTGTAAATGTCAAACGGCGGTTTGATATTTACACAGAATTAAAGACGAGTCTTTACCAACTTGTTGTCGAAGCATCCTGCATTGAGAGAAAACGTTATCGATCACTTTATCGAGTAATTCTACTTGATGTTTGTGGTTCATATTTCACACATGGGCATCTTGTCCTATTTTAATGTTTGGTTAGTTTGAGTGCTGGTTTATATTGAACTTGCTGAATTGTAATAGAGTATTAGGCGAGAGGCGGGGTACGCCTTGAAGACCACAAGCCCATCAGGTTCTGTGAACAATAAACTACGAATGTGTACAAATTTACGCCCCGTGCTGAAGATCTATAAAATCTCTTAAAATAAATTCACACCTTTTGCTTGCACATTCTAAAAATTAACTATTTTTGCCACTGTCCATTCAGCTGGACAGTGACTCTCTCTTAGCTTTTCACTTATATAGGAAGTACAACAAGTTAGAGATTGAACTGAATCCAAATAAAAAAGAAAGTGACTTACTTACCCAGATCCTTCCATCTGATCTCACATTACCAGAAAACAATTTACAATGAGCTTTTCTCCATTTTATGGCTCTGTTTTATGGTGCGCTCACACCAACCCTGTTTAGTCCACTTTAATCAAACTCTAGTTCGTCTGCCTAGAAACAAACTCTGATGCAGACCAGATTTGGTTGAAGTGAACTCTGACGCGGTTTGAATGCAAATGTGAACACAACCGCTCCAAAAGCAGGAAACGGGGCATTTTGGGTAAATACAACCAAAACAAACGTTTGAGACTGGAAAACATGGATTGTGATTTTTCACCAAAGACAAAAGGAAAATCCTACAACTGCTAAAATCTGGCACTACTTTGTTTTTGTTTACATTTCTTGAAGAAGTAAGATGCATTCAGTGTCGTCTTCAGAGGGTTTTGTCGTTTCCTTCAGTGGTTCTTAATGCAGCGCCCCCACAGGGAAGGAGGTGAACAGGTTTTTCATTTACTTAGGATTGTTTAATGCAGTGCAGTGTGAATGCAAACCTCATCAGCTGAAAATGTAACAAATGTTGCAATTTTGTTCCCCGATCCTCTTGATCTACCAGGTGTGAACAGCCTTACACTTAAAGCTAAATATTGAAAATCAGTTTGAAAAGTGACCTAATGATCCAACTGCTGCTGAGTTCACTTTGCATAGAAAGATACCAATTTATTTTACGTCTTATCTTGATATAAAATCTGATTGCTTTTTTAAAATAATGCCTTTGATCTATCTTTTTTCCTCAATGCTGTTTTTCTTTTTGTGAAATGCAAAATATGGATCCTAAACACACATTGGTTCAGACCCTCAGATCTTTTCCTTTGAGCTCATATTCACAGGAAATGAAAGCCGCTTCTCTTATTTAGTTTAGCAAGTGTCTCCTAAGGCTCTGTCTGCCATTCAGAAGTTTATTTAATAAATCAGATTTTTAAAAAAATGGCTTCCTCAGAGAGCTCCTGTACGAAAGGACTGGAGGACTTTTCTGCTCTTAAATAATAGCTTTTGTTAGGTGTGAAGTAAGCCAGCAGCTACCATAAACTGATGGGATTTAGATCGCAGCTGTTTAAACCTGGCATTAAATGGATGAATGGTGTGTGTGCTTCTATTAACTTTCTGCCCTTCACTTATCCAGTTTGGGGAGCCGAGAGGGAGTGCGGGGAGATCTGATTGGCCGTTATCTTATTTGGCAGCTTTGGGGGGCAAATTAATTTGGTGAGACACGAACAAGAACACAAAAACTCCAGAACACACACTTTCAAACTCCAAACGCACGTGGTTATTCTTTCTTAAAGCAAGCAGAGTTTCTGATTTTAAAAAAATGGTTAACTATACAGTGATCAGTTGTTTATATTGAAAAGCTGTGTAGTAAAACGGGATTATCTCTAGAAAAATGCAGCGTAGGGATTCATTCATTTCTACCTCTGAGATGCCACCACTTTCTCTCCTCCTTTGATTCTCCTCCCTTCATTTCACACTTGTTATTGTTTATAGTCTGTTTTATTTTTAGTTTGCGCCATCTAATCAGCAGCCTGCCTCTCTGTCTGTTTCTGGCTGTCAGTGTTAATTGTCTGTCTGATGTGTCTGTTTATCTGGAACGAGGCAGCAGAAATGAGACGCACTGATGTTTATAGTTCAAGCTGCAGTTCGTAGTTTCAAATCGCAGCCACAGACGGTGACATGCGTGTTTCTGTGAGAACTTGATGCTGCCTCCTGTGGGAACCCAGGCGAAGGGGAAAACTGGGCAAGGCCTCATTATGCAGATAATTAAATGTTAGATTTGTATCTGTGCTGCAGTTTAATCCTGTTCTCATACTCGCCCTTCAATCTTTTCATATCATTTTAAATTCCATCACTACAAATATCTGAGTTTATGATTCAGTTCAGATCTGAGATCAACTGTTGATGAGGAGACGCCACGCTCGGTGCAGCTCTTCTGGATCAGCATTGGCTCTAATGAGACCTAATCATTGTCAACAAGCTGCAGCTCGAATGTAAGACTGAGCTAAGCTGCTAAAACGCCGATCTCTGATATTGAAATTACAGCCGGGACGTTCAGAGTTTCGTAGCCGATTGTTCTCAAACTACTTAATGCAACTAATGGAGGTCTTTATTCAGAGCTGTGAGCTTTAATGTGCTCCAAATATTGATTTGCTGTGTGGTTGTAGAAGGTTTTTTCTTTTTCTCTTTTACTTTCCGTGTATACACAAATAAAATCAACTTCTTTTGGATACTTGCCTGGAGGGAAAATGGGCTCTTGGGGAGAAATATGTTTCAGCAAACAGTTTCTGGAGCCGCTCTCTATTCAGCCAACAAAAGGAAATGAACTCGCAACATATTTTCACCATTGCTTCTGGGTAATGGCACCCACTTTTTATGTAGCTTTGCCAGACGTGCTGCAGTCAACAAAAAGGCTGCCCTGAAGTTGAAAAGAAGTGTGCACTTATGGGAAGAGAACTTGAACGAGATCATGGATATTAGGGCTGCTTTATTACGGGAAAATATCATTCATTATCATTTTGGTCAATATTGAAGTCACATTTAGTTAAGCAATTACTCATTGGGTTTTAAGAAGCAATAGATTTATTTCACCTTGAAACAAACATTTTCCCCTCATACGTTCCTCTTTAATCTTCCTTTAAAATGGCTAAATTTCTTTTGGGACACATTAAAAGCATTTTTGAGGGGCAAAATTATATCATATACTAAGGGAATAAAGAAGAAATATAGCTTCGAGCTTAATACTTTGGAAAGATACATTTCTGACCCTGAGAAAACCAAATTGCCCCAACTAAGGACATGCACAGAGAATTGGTGAACCTGGAACTAAAATACAACAATATGAATACATATCAAGTGGAGAAAGCAATAATTAGGTCCAAGCAACAATTTTATGAATTGTTTTAATTTTAAGCCACCAAGACTTAGCATGGATAAGTTATCGCTGCAGCATGAGGATGGAGGTCTGAAGCTCCCTAATTTTCAGCTCTGCCATTATGCGGCTCAGTTTAGGTTCTTGGCACAGATGTTTGATTTGCAGACTCCTCCTTCATGGCTCAAAATTAAGACAACAGAGATAAAAGAAGAGATGCCAATGAATTTGCTCTATAAGTGGGATAATAAAACTATCAAAAATGAAACCCTTCAATAATTCATAGTCCAAATTTGGTATAAAAATCGTGAAATGTTTAGGTTAGAAGACTTTCTTTCTCCTAAAACCCCATTATGAGGAAATATACTTTTTTCAGTCTGGTAACTTTAGATCCTGCAGGAGAAGGGAATTTGCCGATTTGAGCACTGCTACGAAAAGGAAGTATTTATGTCACTACAGCAGTTAAGAGAAGTTTAAACTGACAAAGATTTCCATTGCTTTCTCCAACTTCATAAGAGCTAATCGGAAAGGAAGTTGGAAGCTCCTGTCCATGTCTCCCGTTGAGGAAATGTGTCATGCCAGTCGGCCGTTATGTAAAATCATTTCAAGGGTGTATACAGTACTCATGTCAACTTTAGCTGTAAATGGTTGGATAGTTCCAGAATCAAATGGGAAAAGGATTTGGGAATATCTATTGAGAGGCAATTATGGAAAAATTTGTCCAGAGAAGGTCTCATATCTACTCTAAATGCTCGATTTAGACTAGTACAATTTAATTTTACACATCAGTTATATGTCACCCCACAAAAATTACATAAATATAATTCCAATGCATCTCCTCTTTGTTTTAGATGTGGTTTGGAGGAAGGAACATTCCTCCATGCCACCTGGCATTGCTCTAAATTGCAGGGTTTTTGGAAGGGGGTTTGTGAAACGTTATCAGACATTCAGCATCATGATTCCAATAGACCCAGAGATCTGTCTATTGGGGAACTTTACAAATTCCAATTTAAAGACGGTCTATGACAAGAAACTTGCAGAAGTCCTTTTGGTAATTGCTAAGAAATGTATTACAACAAAATGGAAATCAGACTCCCCCTCCCAATTAAAATGTGGCTTTGTGAGATTAATAGCTGTGTGACACTAGAAAAAATAACCTTTTGGATGCAGAGTAGAGGTAAGACTTTTTATAAAATATGGCAGCCTTTTTTAAGTTATATGCAAAATCTACCAGCACATTGGATTGATTGATGTTCCTGTAATCGAGCTGGACTCAAGATTTATGAGCAAATCTGATACCATTTGTCTCTCAATCTATTTCCAATTCATATACATTTTATTTCATCCCTATAGATTACCCTCCTGACCCACCCCCATCCAGGCCTTCTTATTTGGTTGTTGTGTTATATTATTGTAAATGTATTTTACTTTTAATATGTCTCATTGTTTGAATTGTGCTCCATTGTGTACCAGTTTTGTCCTGTCAGTTAATACCTGTGATGTTACCATTAAAAATCCAAAATAAAATATTCAAAAAAAATAATAAAAGGCTAAATATCAGTTAAAATGCTCATTACATAAAGAAAAAACACACAAACTACACATTTTGTTTGGTTAAAACTCACTGCTGCTGCTTTTACCATGTTTGCTGGTCATTTTGTCAGATTGGGATTTCCCATCTCTGCAGTTTTGGTTGTTTCATGCCGGGTTACTTCAGGTTGAGCCGTCAGTTCAAACCTGCTCACTGCTGCCGGTCTCCCTTTTCTGCCATCTAGCTTTGATATTTCAAAACACAACCACTCTAGGCCTGGGATCAGGCTATGAAAGAAAGCAGAAACACACAGTCGGGTGAAATTAACTAGAGTTCTGTTAAATATGCCAAAATATTAGTATAAAAGAGTCTTTTGACAGCTCTGTTTTGTAGTTATTGAGGCCATTCTGTCCTTTCTTTTGAAAATCTATAAAAAGGTGAAGGTAGTGTGCAACATTAAAAGGTTTGTATCCATTTGAGATTTCATAGAGAGGAAAGAGTGTGACTTGTTAAACTTTACAGTAACAGCTGATCAGACTTGCTGCGGTTGTTAAGATCATATTGTTTCCATGATTGGTGCCGCTGGCCAAGCAGGTCAGAAGCTACAAAATATCTTGACTTGTAAGAGTAATATATAAATGAATTTAGATTATAAGTACCCATATTTCTAATAAGTTTACCAACATTTAATGTGTCTAAATGGGGACAAAAAGCTTCTGGTTGGTAGGTTCCGTTGGTGTCGATGTATAACCTGACAACACCATTACGCTATCATTTACTGCCTGGATTTGAATACTGGGTTGAAAACAAATTGTTCACCTTCATATAAAGGCGCTGACGTACTATATCAAGACAAACCGGTTTTCAAAATCTTGACCCAACATGTCTCATTGTCAAATGGCAAGAAAACGGTGAGTAGCAGTTTTGAGATGCTTTGTCCGGGGCTCACTTTACATTTTACAATGCTGCTCCTCTGGTCACCCTGGCTCTATTAAATGTGACCATCTATCAGGAGGAAATGAACAGTGACTATCACCATAATGGTCCATGGGATAATCCGCAACTGCAATTAACTGCAGAGTTCCTGGAGAGTCCGCCTCCACCTGGCCTTCCAATGCATATGAATACTTGGATGTATTTGGGTTAGCTGGCACGTATCGCCACACAGATGCAAATATTTATTCTCCTTCAGTCAGACAGAAAACAAACCGAGATCCATAGTAAGGTCCAGAGAACCTGCTGCATGGTAATAACCTGCCGCTAGTCTGGTGTGGCAATCACTTCCAACATTCATTATTCAGTGTCTGAAGCCGCTTCTGGTTCTTTTCTGCATTTTAAATATGCAGATCAAGATAGATTTAATTGCTTGAAAGATGTAAGGTAAACATCTGTTCAGAGAACAAGATGAGGATAAAATCCTTCAAAGCAGATGGGGATTGAGAAGGAGAGGGGGAGAGCTAAAGGGGCCAAAGCTCGTTCTGTCGAACTTTTATTGTTGGCAGTGATGGAGCAGAAAATGGGAAAATGGCTGCGAAAGCTGTCTGAGTTTGACTGCCGGGACCCATTCATCCTCAGTGAGGCAATGCCACCTGTCGTCTGGAACTGACATGAAGATAATTTAGATGAAAAGTGTTCTTGAAGTATTAAAAAAACGTCAGAGACCATCCAGCCAACAAACCCTGGCAACTAAAGCCATGTGGCACTAGAGGTGTGCAAGTTGACCTCGGAAGCATTTTTATCAAATCCTCCCTATCATTTTATGTAGAGGAGAAATTCACGGCTGCTACGTAAAGCACCAAGTATGCTCATCCATCTTCCTTAGCAGTTGGAGGCTAAAAAGCCAAGTGCATCTGAACCACACTTTGACCATCTTTGCATGTTCCCTTCCATAAAATGCTTTGTCAGCTGGTTTCGAAAAGCGGCTGTGACTCAAAGGTTCAAGGACTCTGGTGGAGTTTAGCGTTGAAGCTGGACGGCAGCCGATGTCGATGAGGGAGATGGTCAGAGCTGCATTAAGATGTTTCTGTGAGCAGCACCTATTTCACCAAAGCAGTTTACAGGCATGTTCAGTACCTTTCTTATGGTGTGACGACCTTAACAAAAAGTAGTGCAGTTTAAAGTGTGATGGTAAACGGAAAATTTAAAAAGTCATTTACCATGATTAAATGGCTTTTATATTTTAACAGGGGGCTTTATATATTCTCCAGGCACATGGTGCCATTTCATTGCACAATCAAATAAAATTGAGTTGTTAAAAAATATACATCAAACATACCTTAAAGAAACTCGACTTGGCAATTTTTTAAGGCTTGAAATTGAGCCTCTGTCACAACAATGCATCTCCTTTATGCTGTTTACGACGGTTCTTTGGAGTTTTGAGTTGAGAAGTACAGATGAACTCAGCAGACACACGTGTGATGGAATAAAAGCAACGAGCTCAGTTTGTGTGAGGGAATCACATTATAACATATTGGACAGAAAAGTCCAATATGCCTTTAATTAAAAAAAATCCCTCATTATTCCTACAATTTTTGATACACAAGCTCAAGCAAAATTTTAAAGTATTTTTTTGTAGAGATATTAATTTCAAGGTCTTATTTCGCAGAATGTAGCAATTTGTGTCTATTCTGTTCTGTAGAGAGTAACACAAAACTATTGAGGACTCAAAAATTATATATGACATAAAAAATAAAGAAAATGGAGGCAACCAATCTAAAGGTGGTGCAGGCAACAAGCAAAACAAGTGCAAAAGTAAAATAAGACCTATTAATCTGACATGAGCTGGTTAATTTGTTTGGCTAGCAGGTAGAAGGCATGAAGCTGCTTAACAAACATAGTTTGCAAACTGTAGTTTTAAAACGGCATCACTTTATTTAAAGCATAATAACCATCAGTCATCTGGGGATCAGCAATGCTGCATTTCTCTGAGCTCAATGGATGTCTGCTCCATAACTTACTGAGATTTCAATGCATATCTTGTAGATGTTTTGGAGCTATAACTGTTTGGAGTATATTTATAGTCCTTGATGGCTTTGAGTTTGACTTTATTGAAGGTAGTGTAATAAAAGACTAAACAAAGTTATAAATACAACTCAAAATATCAATTCAAGACAAACGAAAGAAAAGCAAGCAAAAGAAGACAAGTAGGCGGGTTCTGTTTTAATACACTAAGGTCAAACTCAAAGCCATCCAATCCTACCGAGATCTAAATCCGTAGAACGAGTCGCTTGATCAGGCCGTTTACAGAAGTAGTTCTAGATAAAATAGAAACCACTTCTCCTGAGCAGTGACTGAAAAAGATGAGATTTGTATTTTGCAGTTGGTGAGATGAATTCCTCGCCTCCACCTGATTGAATCTTTAGCAGGATCCTGTGGGAAATGCACATAAATAAACTCCCACATATAACGATAAACTTAAACAACATAGTTTAGACAGATAAGGGATTGATAAGATGGTGGAGAT
This sequence comes from Poecilia formosa, assembly GCF_000485575.1. NCBI lineage: Eukaryota > Metazoa > Chordata > Actinopteri > Cyprinodontiformes > Poeciliidae > Poecilia > Poecilia formosa. The sequence goes on from NW_006800131.1 coordinate 1,133,037, forward strand.
TATTTTATCTTAATTTAGTGCCACATCTGAATTTTGGATAAATTTTGCATTTAGGATTTTCAGTTTTCTTTTTTGACAAAATAAAATATTCTGAATTTCCAACCCAGTTAAGATACGTTTTGTTTCCATATTGCTCTGGGTTGTAGAACCATGGAGTTAGAATGGGGCTACAAACATAAGTATGTAAGTTAACCTACCAACCAAAGCTGTACATAATTAAACTCGCATTGAAAACATTTTTATTGTTTAAGAAAGTATTAAAGCAACCACAAATTACAGCTTCCTTAAAAATGTTCCGACTTGCCTGCATTTCTCTGAGTTTCTTTTCGCTCCATACCTCTTCCTAAACGTTTCTCTCGCTGCTGCTTTTCTCTCCATTCTCGTCCCTTCTGTCCACCTCATCGATCATTAGCCACAACCTCCCTGTGGAGACGGATCATTAATGTAATGGCTTCTCAGTCCAATCATCATTACAGCCAGAGCTGCAGTAGTGGCTCTCGGGCAGAATCGGTGCTTTTGTTTGTCTGTCACTTATCATCTAAGCAGCTGAGGTGCAGTTAAGAGCAGGTCCAAATGAACTGGCCCATCCAGGGGTTTATACAGGGCAGGGTTATTGTGTAAGTACAAGTAGAGGTTCAGTGAACTACAGATAAACTGGCTGCTGCCTGCAGCCTGGCAACTGTGTCAGACGGAGTCATCTGGTTGTGGTGCACTGGGGAGTCTGTGTCTAATGACCACAGCTGGATTAATGTCCCATTTTAAAGTGGAGGGCTGTTCTAAATAAAACGCATTTTCAAATAATTTCTGTTGTAAATGCCCACCTTGGTGAAACTGGTTTTACAGCAGTTAGTACACTTTTGTGGAAGGGATTGATGGATAATGGTCATAAAGTGGAAATTATGCTTCAGTTTATGAAGGTTATGGTTGACTGACCCAATGCTGCTGACTTGCAGAATTGTGTGGGTTTGAATATCCCATCCATATAATCCTCTGAGTTTAATTTAAAACCTTAGCAGTAATGAAACTGTGAACGGAAATGGAAAAAGTTTCTGAATGTTGCTGGAAATTAAGCCAGTTTAATGCAGTAGCTTGGGGGAAACCGACGGAGTAAACACAGAATTTATTATTATAATCTCTGCAACTATAACAGCTATTCTGGGAAGGCCTTTTCACGAGGTTTATGAAGATTTTATTGGATTTTTTTTCTTTCTTCCAAAATTAAATTTGTTTGACCCAATGTGAAGGTCTGGCTTTATTTCATGCCAAAGATTTACTACTGGGTTTGACGTCTGGACAGTTTGCAGTCTAATGAAACTCTTCCTGCTAAACTTACTGATCCACATCTTTATGGAGCTGGTATCACAGCAGCAGCATGCTCTACTGCAGAGAATGTCTTCACTGGTCCAGAGCGAACTGTCCAACCTCTCTGCTTACTGCAATTTACATTTCATCTATCAAAGCTTTGATAGATCTGCTCAGCCATGGCTAATCTGAAGATTGACTATAGAATCTGAGGTTTCGATTGACGCTGCGTAAAGTTGGTGACCTTTACACTTTAATCAGTTCAGTTTCTGGCTGAGCTAGTGTTTTTCCCAATCACTCTTATTTTATTATAACAATACTAACAGTTGACTCTTGAATATTTAGTAGTAAGGACATTTGATCACTGGATTTATTGCTCAGATGGTTTCTAATCCATCGAGTCACCAAATCTTGGATAAATGTTTGCATGCATAAAGGTTTATTTCATACCTTTATGGCCATAGAAATCCTGAATTCCTTGATTTGGATGAGTAGTTAACTTTGGCAACATGGTATGGATTTTTAACAAAAGCTAAAATAAGTGAGTTTACACTGTAGTTTAATTGAACCCAATTCATCCAGAGTCAAAAGGTTAACAAAACTGAAATTGAATATCTATAGTATAGCTAAAAGGGGGATACCTTTTAAATCTGGTGTAATCTGCCGTAAATGCTGTAAAAATTCAATTGAAAGTCTAGAAAAGAGAACAGATGATGGTTGGTGGTATTTTTAATCTATTGCATTGATGTAATTTCTAAAATAATCACCATATCGGAATCCCATATCAACACTTATGCCCCTTTTCCACCAGCTCTACTTCAACAACCCGGCCGGTTCTGTTTCGGAGCGACCGCGTTTCCACCGGCCCACTTGGCTCTGTTGCAGGGTGCCGCCTCCTGGTGGCGGGGGGGTGTAGCGCCCCGCCTCCAGGAGCTACGTGCTGTGCTTCGTTACATGCGACCTAATGCGAGTTGTTGTTTTTCTGATACAAAAGAAGAGAGAGCTGAGCTATTTTTTTTATAGCCTGATTGCGATTTTTCTGAGACTAAAAGAAAATGTGACAGTGGGAGGAAAGCAGCGATGTGGTGAGGAGGAGCTGATCTCCGCCTTGCAGCGGGAGGAAAGCAGGTGGCTCAGACGGTTCAGGTAAGCTAACGATGATTTTTGTATTAAACTACGATAAAACTTGTAATGGTGCCGCATATACATGAGCTAATGTCAGTCAGGGTGTTGCAAATAACTTAAAAATATCAGAATTAATTCATAATATATGTCAATGTGTTTTCATGTTGGTAAATAGCCGCTGCAGACCATCGTGGTTCTTCATGCAGCCTTTGGGTTGTAGTCAGTGTTTGTCTTCCTGACTGCTGGTCGGTGTTTACCTTCAGGATGTCCAGAGACCTTCACCTTTCTGGAGCAGGAATCACATGAGCTCAATATGCTGATGAAACATTTCTGATTAAAAAAATGTGTCTGTTGTTTTTAACTTCTCAATACGTTTAATTATGATTCACCTGATGTCCAAGGTATACTGAGAACAAATAAAACCACATTCCTTCCAATCTGACTGGTTCTAGTTGCATGTTTTCACATTTTGGACACTAAGAATTTAAAGTTTAAACTCAGTCTTTTGGACACATTTTCTCCCTTTCTTACATTGAAGATTCTGCAGGAAGACAGATAAACAGTGAGTGGATAGAATGATGATGTATAAACTAGAAACTAACATGATTTGTATTTGGGGTTCTTGCTAATAGCAACCCTGATAATAATGTCAAAATGTTTGGTTTGCTGAATAACGTATTCCGTTTCGGATGGCTTCATTGGTAATCTACAATGTTAAGTGTCAATGTGTGAATATAATATAATGTTATTTTCACTCTGGCTAAAGCTCCTCACATCTTGGGAGGATTGTATTAGGAGTTTGATGCCATATAAACTACAGTATATACAATAATGTGTGGAGTGTTTGTTCACTGAGACACAACAACTTTTATTTTTCTATTGTTTGTCTCAACTCTCCATGCTGGTAGCTGCTTCCTCCTGAAGGAGATCCTGTTGTTCTGATGGTTCTCCTCATCGTTCTCCATCATGTCAGCCATGTTGCTCTCCTTCTGCTCCCTGGGAAAAGTAATCTTATAGCACATAAATGTAGATAAATAACATGGTTACTAATGTG
>NW_006800131.1:1136647-1144625 GCF_000485575.1 Poecilia formosa
TACTTCAACAACTCGGCTCGGCTCGGCTCGGCTCTGTTTCGGAGTGATCGCGCTTCCACCGGCCCACTTGGCTCTGTTGCAGGGTACCGCCTCCTGGTGGCGGGGGGTGTAGCGCCCCGCCACCAGCAGCTACGTGCTGTGCCCTCCTGAAGGAGATCCTGTTGTTCTGATGGTTCTCCTCATCGTTCTCCATCATGTCAGCCATGTTGCTCTCCTGCTCCCTGGGAAAAGTAATTGGATGTTACAGCTTATAGCACATAAATGTAGATAACAGTTACTAATGTGGAAGTTACATACACATAAGGAATTATTTAAAGATAAGAAACGAGCGAAGGTAAAATGCTGTACAATATAGAGTTATTTAAAACTGTAATGTGCAACCAGTGTCTTCAGAAAATGCACGTGTTGTGTTTGAGCAATAAAAATACAGCAGACTTTGTTTTAAAAGTCTTCCACGACTGTATGTATGCAACCTTAAATGTAGTACAAACCAGACAGATATATCTACAAACTGCTCTCCTGGCTGGAGAGCAGCAGCTGCGTCTGCGTCGGTGTTCACCGTGGGGCTCCGTCAGCTCCGAAGCGGCTAACGAGGCTTTATATTCGCTCCACTACTGACCAAAACGACTCATTCCTCACGGCTCCATCGAGCTGCCGCTGAATATTGAAATCCGAACCAAAGACAAAATCTGGCATCTTTTTTTAGTTCACGGCTTGTTTGTGTCTTCCATCACTTCCGGGTTGCAGCGAGTTTCAAACGTTGCGCCTTCATTTTTCTTCTCTCTTCGCTGCTCCGTCTGTCCACGCCCTCAGCCAATCAGTGAACAGCAGTGAAGCTTGCGTCACCCACCAACCAGGGCCGGCCCGGCTGGCCCTGCTCTGAAGCAGGACCCTAAAAAGCAGGGCCAGCCTCTGACAAAAGCCCAGATTTATTTTTTTACTCGTTACCTCCTCAGGTTGTGAGCTAAACAGAACTTTGCTGACTCCACCAGCTCAAATAATTAATTGGTGAATCAGCTTTTCAAAGAACATTAGGAAGTCTGTAGCGTCATAGTGGGGAGGCTGCCAGCTCCGCTTTAAGTTTAGCTGTTAAAAACCAGTGAAGTAATCTGCCAGATGGTCTCCTGTACTGGTGCAGAGATGGAGAAAGTCCCAGGTTAACTTGTCTGAACTTGACCCACATCACTGAGCCAGCAGACGGCTCACACACGTGGTTCGCTTTAACATGTCCTTTCCTCAGATGTCTGTGGGACAAAGAGACAAAAACTGTTGTTTTCAAACTATAAAAGATGATCTGCACAACCCAGCTGTCTAATCTTAAATAATTTGTCTTTGCTTCTTAGTTTCACACTCTTTCTAGGAATTTGTGCATAAGGAGAGGAGAGAGAAAAAAAACTATTGACAAGCGGAGAGAATTTCCCAAGATTTGCGAGATTACAGTCATGATACAACCCATCCTTTCTCGCTTCAAGCTGTGTGTATTTTGGCAAAGCCACAGTTGTTTTCAACTTATCAACATCCTATGCTCACACCTGCAGGGTGGATTTGGCTTTGAAGACTTGACATAAAAGATGAATCCAGATGCCACAAACAGTTCCATTAGAACAGGACAGCATGTCTTCACAGGGGGAAGTCCAGCAAGTCACATTTTTACTGAAACAAAGAAGGGCAACTCTTGTCAGGATTTGTTTTTTATTTTAAAAAGTGCTCCTGCTATATTATAGTGTGATTTGTTGGTATGATGTTAGTAATAATGTAAGTGATCTTTCTACTATTGTCATAACCCATCAATAGCTGATCATGCTGCACAGCCATGAAGATTTAAATCAAGTGTAAAACTGCAGTTGTTGCAGAATCAAACTGCTCCTTTGCTGAAAATGAGTAAAAGACTATAGTCGATGCATCAGTCTGAGGCTTACATGATTTTTATCATAAGAAAATTGTGTAATAAATTAAAGAAATAAACATTTTTATATCACAGATGGTAGTAAAATCTTCACAACCTGAAATGCATGGTCCAACCTTTCAACATAACGAAGAATAGATTCAACTCTGTAGAAATTATTCTCACTTTTGGGTTGGTGGGTGGTTGTTGTCAGTCGTTTGATGCTGTACATCTGCATAATCTTCTGGTTTTCTTTTTGGACCAGTCTGTTGGTGTGAACCTCCAGTATTTTCAAAAATCTTTGCCTGTGAAGGTTATAGATGTTGGGTGATGCACTGAACATTATTTGTTCACGTCTTCTCCCTCAGAATGTTCATAAATGTGACGAAACAGTAGTGCTGTTTTTAACTTATTCTTCCTTATTGGGTAGGTTTATTTAAAGTAGTTTTGTTAAGAATAACATCCCATGTGAATTTATCTGAAGGACACATATGGTATGAAAGAATGTGAAGATGCATAACCTTTATAAATATTTATTGAAGTAAAATAGGATGTTTGTTTGAATATGTAGTTATTTTTGTGAATTTTATTTCACAAATACTAACAGTAGCTGTGTGTTTTTTTTGTTTTGTTTTTTTTTTAAGTTTCATCATCCTGAGAAAAGCAGTAAAATCTCAGCTTTTATTTCACACATTAATCCTGCTCTTACGGGTTTGTTGAAATGCGAGATAACCCTTCAGTGGTTGGTGGAGCTGCAGTAAAATTATATTCATCCTGTGCATGATTAGATTGACCAGTCGGTTGCAATGTGAAAATCAATCTCTGACGTTATGTCATCAATGTCTTGTCTTGCACCTGAAGTGGGAGAAAAATGAATTAGGAGAAACAAGATCCTTCCACAGTGAAGGGAGCATATAGTCTGGTTTAAATGTGTTTATTTCTTTCTCAGTATAACTAATACAGTAACTTTCTTAACCAAAATTAGTCGGATTTGTTTGAGTAACTTATTACAATCTTGATGTAGCAAAGGGGCAGTTTGAGTTTCTAAGTGAAATCAGATGAGTTTTTTATTTCTGATTTTAAAACCTGTAATTTTAAATCTGACAGTTTGTGTCTTAAGTACTGACAGCTAGTGCTGATACATGGATGCAACTCTTCCACATTTTAAGTGCAAATGATCATAAATGACCAAATGTTAGAAAATGGAGCAGGATTAATAGAGCAGAAACTGACCACATTCGAAGAAGCTTTGATCAACCCTGATCTAAAAATCCTGCGGCTCTCTTTGAGACGTGTGTAGGGCTGATCTCTTTAGGGACTCCCAGCGGCATCCTAATCCCAGAGAGGCAAGGCCAAGAGCTGATTAACCAACAGCAGAGAGCCACTCTGTGCATGTGTGTGTGTGCATCTTGCTGTGTCTTCAGATCTTTGCAAATCTGATTTCCTTCAGGTTTAGACTGAGTGTCGCCGTCTCATCCCCGTCTCATCTTTTCATCCTCTCTCCTTCGCCTCTTTTCTGTACATCACCCCATTGCTGCCGCTTCACGTTTTTCCTCTCTCGTCGGTGTCAGGGTTGCCCTGGCAGCTGCACTATCGCAGCACACTCAACAAGGGGCGACTAGACTGTTGAGTGGAGGAGGTTTGGCTCTTGTCATCAGCATTAGATCAGAAGATGGTGCCACAGAGCTGAGGAGAGCATTGGTAATGACGGATGGGAAAAGGTAAATGTTGCAGGTTCAGATTTGGAGAATAGGGCTGTTGAAGGGACATTGAACATGCTGCATGAATACTCTAATGAGAACACAAGCCAACTTTTCAGCACCGCTTCAGATTCGAGCATCAAGCAAACGTCTGAGAGCTTCTGTAAATCTGGGCCTTGGTTTGAGCATTGACATGTCAAGCTTGCTGGTTGTACTCTTAAATCCTCTTCAGCTCAACTGAAATGTTCTGTCAGCCAACGTTTTGACTTATTTTCATAAACCCGATGGGTTGAAATGCACATTGTCGTTTACCTTCCTCGCTATGCGCTCAGGAAAACTTCACAGAATGTTAACTACTCTCCCTCAGCTTCTTCAGCAGATTCTCAGGTCTGTTCAAATCCCCGTGTCAGCGCCATTGTATCCTGTTTTTACAGTGGGACAATCGATAAACCACCCATTCATTCTGCATGGGATCTAAACCTAGCGCCTGCTTTGTGCTGACGCTAGCAGGCCAACTGCAGAGCTTCTTCATCGTGGGACATGCATCAACCACAGCTACCCGTCAAAGAAAAGCCTCCAAATGTGCAAGTTGGAAGCCCAGACATTGTTATTGCATAACTATGAGGAGATGATTCAGTTTGTCGCTGTATTTACAACATATTTTATGCATAAAGTGTTTGAACCCTCATGCACCACATACTGTATAAGGGCTTCTGACTCCATGTTATATGTTGTGCCGTCATGTTTTCCCTGTTCTTGTTAGAAAAACCAAGCTCTCATGAATGCCTTAATGTCTTGCCAGGAGTAGCCCTGGTGTTGGGGTTGGCCGTTTACTTGTGGGACATTTTGTCAATGAGGCTGCACACAAAGATGGAAGTATAATTGTGTGCAGAGAGCTTTTGGCAGGCGGTTGGTTATTCCTGCTTTGTGCCTTCCTGCCTGTCCATGTGTGGCCTTTATTATATTTAAACCTCCACGGGTGTCTGTGTGGTGCTGTCTGCACACACAGATGAGTATTTATGAGCTAGCGGTGTGTGTTGGACGTTATTGGAAGGACAAATTAATGGAGCTCAGATCTGATGCGTTCTCAGCTCTTCGGTAGGCTGGTCTGCAGTCAATTCAGCTGGGAGCCAGAGGGAGGAAGTGTGAGTGTTTGTGGGTGGATGTGTGTGTGGGTGGGTAGGTGTGGGAGGCACATACTCAATTTGCGAAGATAAACAATGCATCTCCAGAGTCTCTCCACCTATAAAAGCAGGTACAGTCAGAGTTCAGAGTGTTTGTTCGTAATGCTAAAGTTAGTAACACGATCCCTGCACTGTTTTCTGCATTTGATTAGGTTCTGCAGAAGCACCTTAAAATAACACTTAGTCACAGCAGAACAGCTCAAATGTAAAGCTTGCCTTTGGGCTCATTTGAATTATTTAACTTTTGTGGAATTTGCTGTTTTTAATGTTACTGTTCCTGTAGAGTTGGTCATTAAAATATTTGCAAATAAAATAGATCCAGCTGGAACCAATATGCATTTTATTTTCTTTTTTTTTTTGGCTTTGTTGTTGGCTTCAATCATTTCTATGCTTTTATCATTCTGTTATACACAGCAACTTTCTTCCTTCAGAGCTCCGTTTTTCAGCAGTTTCTACAGAAATAAGTCAAAGTTGTTGTAACTAATTCAAAAAGCTGCACAGCTCCCATCTTCTGCACTTGATTGATAAGGGCCAGAAACGGCATGTCGAGTCGTTCTGGGTCAGTATTTCACTTGGGGTGCTCTCAGTTCTGGACAAAAGGAAGATTTTTATTTTTTAGCTTTTATCACTTTTTAGAAGTCTCAGCTTGTCTCCTTGTCTGCAAATATTTCATCTGTCCTATGAAGGCAGTCGAGTGTTGCCAGGACTGAGGTCCAGTCATCCAGGAGAACTCGGCATCTATACGTCTGTTGCTCTTTCTCTTTGTCATCACTAAGCTTGCAGGCTCTTGTCTTTGATGAGGGGATGACGGCTTCTAAACTGGCACACCAGCAAGGATTTTAATTCAAATTCACCAGCAGAAATACTGTTGGTGAATTTAGTGAAGGAAAAGCACAAACTATAAGCTGAAGGAATTTTCACGATTTTACAGAAGTCCACTAAAACGACAAAAAACTAATTAATTTCACCTTTTAATCCAAAATTAAATTAGCTTCTTTTCCTGCTTTCAATTCTTAACCTCATTTATTTCTGGTTTGAAATGTTTGTTGAAAATAATTGTATTCACCGAGTGTTATATGCCCAGATCACTAGAGAGCTGGTGACTGAAGTCTAAAACTTAACCTTGATTAAGGTGAAGAAACAAAGTCTTGACTTGAGGTTTGGGACTTGAGTCACATGAAACGTCTTCATTTTGTATGATCAGAGTGAAAGTGAGCTAATAACTATAAATCATTTGAGTAAATTATGATCTTTCTTAAAATATTCTCGGTTACCAAACTGATCGTCATGGTAACGGTACATGTGGGTTCCTCGTTCGCCCCAGTAAAAGATGTTCTTGTTCTGTCCTAACAAATATTTTTCTTTCAAAGTAAAATTACTTACTAATATGCTGGTTTCTCCTGTAAATTTGTGCATAATTGTACTTTTTGTTGAGTTAAATATACATAATAATAATAAAATTGCAACATTTTTTATATTGAACATAATGTTCTGGAAAAATAAGTATTTTAATGTTCATATCTGAAATTACACTAATGCAACAATTCATTACATGTGAAGATAACCACCTGCACTTGATATGAGGTTTTTTTTTATTTTTAGACGAAACTGGACATGCAAATCTATGCATTATATATTAAACCTGTAAGCCAAAGAAATTACAGATTAACTGTTGCAAAAATGTGGGCTGGTGTCAGTATCCAATATTAATATTGCTATGATGACCGATAGCTGATGTTTACCAACTACATGCACATTTTCCTGTTTTAACGTCACAAACACTCCACTGTTTCTTGATCACTGTCGCATCACATGACCGGCCCCTTCCAGAAACACAAATGCAACAACATGGGTAAACATTGAGTTTACCCCATTTAGTAAAACTGGGTCAATATTATTGAAGCAATATCAAAATATTAAATGACAAACATCAGCCAAGACCAATGCTATTGCCAATATATTGGGCATTCCTAAAACAAAATTTATTTTTAGTGTTTTCTGATTATGAAGGTGGTGATTCTTTGTTTTTGTTTTTTTTTTTCCACTGGTGTTCTTTATCAAAAGTAAAGAAATGTTGTTCAGCAGCACTTAAGACAGTTAGTTTGATATCTGAGCGACAGGAGAAACAGATTAGAGCTGACAGAACTGCACTGGATTTATACATACAAGATTATCTGCTGAAGCAAAGCTTTGCTTACCAGTGTGCAGGGATGCAGGTTTGGGAGTTTTATGAAATCCCAGAATTGGCATTATGTAGACGAGCAATCAGGCATGTTTCTTGGTATTTGAGTTTAAATCTGTTGAACTTTTAACCTTTTTAGATTTTATTTGTGTGTGTGCATGTTGCTCTGAGGATTTATGGCTGCTCATGTGAAGGTGGCATCATGTATGCATGTGAAATACAAGCAACAAATTATGGTCTATTTGTAAACTTCTGATTTGAAATGTTAACGTATTTTTAAATCTAAAGAAATCGAACCTTGTGGCTAAACCTTATTCACATGCGATATAGAACATAAGCTTAATGGATTTTGCAATTTTGTTTATAAATTATATTTTTTTGCTCACAGAGTAAGTAGATAATCAGTTGAAAACATTTTGTACATTAGAGACAAAGAAAACAGATTTGGATGATCCAAAAATGTGGGTGAGTGTTTCAACATATTTTCACAAATCCATTATACATGAGACCGTTTATACAGTCGGGGCATAATTTGTCTGTTTTTATGAAGCAGGAGATTTTCAATGTCCAATAAACCCATTTTACTGCTTTGCTTTGCTGACCACTGTAAATTGGTTTTTGGACAAAATGTTGTGCTTTTGTGTTTGGCTAGAGGCAGAAAAATAGGTTCTTTGATTTGCGATCAAACATTTAACTCCCGTATTTCACGAAATATAGAATTATTCATCACTACATGGAAATTTGTTGAAATGGAGACCTTCATCTTGATTTGTCTGGCAGTCTAACAGTTTTCACAAGACAATTATTCTCCACTTTTATTTTTTATTAAATACCCAGCTAAACGATGAGTCTTTCATCCTTGTCAGGAGTGGTTATTTGAAGGGACTTCTAAATTTATTACAGTAATCCCTGCCAAAGAAAGAAAATCAGTGTCTTTGTTTAGATGAAAAGAGTGAATCGGATGTCAGAACAACATTAAAAGAGGCTTTTGAAAACACAACGAATCTTGAAGATAAAAAGAGCAAAA
>NW_006800131.1:1144635-1257344 GCF_000485575.1 Poecilia formosa
AGACACAACAACTGATATTTTTTTGTTTGTCTCAACTCTCCATGGAGCTCTGCCATCTCTGCTGGTAGCTGCTTCCTCCTGAAGGAGATCCAGTTGTTCTGATGGCTCTCCTCATCGTTCTCCATCATGTCAGCCATGTTGCTCTCCTGCTCCCTGGGAAAAGTAATTGGATGTTACAGCTTATAGCACATAAATGTAGATAACAGTTACTAATGTGGAAGTTACATACACATAAGGAATTATTTAAAGATAAGAAACGAGCGAAGGTAAAATGCTGTACAATATAGAGTTATTTAAAACTGTAATGTGCAACCAGTGTCTTCAGAAAATGCACGTGTTGTGTTTGAGCAATAAAAATACAGCAGACTTTGTTTTAAAAGTCTTCCACGACTGTATGTATGCAACCTTAAATGTAGTACAAACCAGACAGATATATCTACAAACTGCTCTCCTGGCTGGAGAGCAGCAGCTGCGTCTGCGTCGGTGTTCACCGTGGGGCTCCGTCAGCTCCGAAGCGGCTAACGAGGCTTTATATTCGCTCCACTACTGACCAAAACGACTCATTCCTCACGGCTCCATCGAGCTGCCGCTGAATATTGAAATCCGAACCAAAGACAAAATCTGGCATCTTTTTTTAGTTCACGGCTTGTTTGTGTCTTCCATCACTTCCGGGTTGCAGCGAGTTTCAAACGTTGCGCCTTCATTTTTCTTCTCTCTTCGCTGCTCCGTCTGTCCACGCCCTCAGCCAATCAGTGAACAGCAGTGAAGCTTGCGTCACCCACCAACCAGGGCCGGCCCGGCTGGCCCTGCTCTGAAGCAGGACCCTAAAAAGCAGGGCCAGCCTCTGACAAAAGCCCAGATTTATTTTTTTACTCGTTACCTCCTCAGGTTGTGAGCTAAACAGAACTTTACATTCTNTATATACAATAATGGGTGGATTGAGCAGAAATAGAGACTTTGTTCACTGAGACACAACAACTTTTATTTTTCTGTTTGTCTCAACTCTCCATGGAACTCTGCCATATCTGCTGGTAGCTGCTTCCTCCTGAAGGAGATCCTGTTGTTCTGATGGTTCTCCTCATTGTTCTCCATCATGTCAGCCATGTTGCTCTCCTTCTGCTCCCTGGGAAAAGTAATTAGATGTTATAGCTTATAGCACATAAATGTAGATAAATAACAGTTACTAATGTGGAAGTTACATACACATAAGGAATTATTTAAAACAGACATGTTACTTTATATATATACATGCAAACACTTTTTTTACCAGCCAACCATACAGAATTATAAATAACTGGAATAGTGTAAATTAAAGACAAAATGTAATTACTTGTAAGTTTTAGACCTATGCATGCATACAGCCATGGATAAAATACCACCATCGTTTTCTTCAGGTTTATTGCACATTCTACAATTACTAATTCATAATCTGATTAGAGAACTGATATCTAGCCATTTTACAATAATAGGATGTCATATAATATGTTTTATTATCTCGCAACAGGTGAAACTCGATGCAACAGCAAAATGAGAAACAATCGAAACACGTAGATTCACGCAAAGAAACAAGCGAAGGTAAAATGCTGTACAACATTTAGTTATTTATAACTGTAACGTGCAACCGAGTGTCTTCAGAAAATGCGCATGTTGTGTTTGAGCAATAAAAATACAGCAGACTTTGTGTTTCAAATGTCTTCCATGACTGTATGTATGCAACCTTAAATGTAGTACAAACCAGACAGATATATCTCCAAACTGCTCACCTGGCTGGGGAGCAGCAGCTGCGTCTGCGTCGGTGTTCACCGTGGGGCTCCGTCGGCTCCGAAGCGGCTAACGAAGCTTTACATTCACTCCACTACTGACAAAAACGACTCATTCCACTGAATAATGAAATCCGAAGCAAAGAAAAAAGCCGGCATCTTTTTTTAGTTAACGGCTTGTTTGTATCTTCCATCACTTCCGTGTTGCAGCGAGTTTCAAACGTTGCGCCTTCATTTTTCTTCTCTCTTCGCTGCTCCGTCTTGTCCACGCCCTCAGCCAATCAGTGAACAGCAGCGAAGCTGCGTCACCCACCAAACCAGGGCCGGTCCGGCTGGCCCTGCTCCGAAGCAGGACCCTAAAAAGCAGGGCCAGCCCCGGACAAAAGCCCGGTGGAAACCCTCTACTGATAAGTTGAGCAAAGCATCTTAAAAGTCAACATCTGACCACTCAACTGCTTTCACTTCATATCTAAGTCTAAATATTAATAATAAACCAATTTGCTTTAATTAGATCTCAACCCCAGATTTATTTTTCTACTCGTTACCTTCTCAGGTTGTGAGCTAAACAGAACTTTACATTCTGCCTGACTCCACCAGCTCAAATAATTAATTGGTGAATCAGCTTTTCAAAGAACATTAGGAAGTCTGTAGCGTCATAGTGGGGAGGCTGCCAGCTCCGCTTTAAGTTTAGCTGTTAAAAACCAGTGAAGTAATCTGCCAGATGGTCTCCTGTACTGGTGCAGAGATGGAGAAAGTCCCAGGTTAACTTGTCTGAACTTGACCCACATCACTGAGCCAGCAGACGGCTCACACACGTGGTTCGCTTTAACATGTCCTTTCCTCAGATGTCTGTGGGACAAAGAGACAAAAACTGTTGTTTTCAAACTATAAAAGATGATCTGCACAACCCAGCTGTCTAATCTTAAATAATTTGTCTTTGCTTCTTAGTTTCACACTCTTTCTAGGAATTTGTGCATAAGGAGAGGAGAGAGAAAAAAAACTATTGACAAGCGGAGAGAATTTCCCAAGATTTGCGAGATTACAGTCATGATACAACCCATCCTTTCTCGCTTCAAGCTGTGTGTATTTTGGCAAAGCCACAGTTGTTTTCAACTTATCAACATCCTATGCTCACACCTGCAGGGTGGATTTGGCTTTGAAGACTTGACATAAAAGATGAATCCAGATGCCACAAACGGTTCCATTAGAACAGGATGGCATGTCTTCACAGGGGGAAGTCCAGCAAGTCACATTTTTACTGAAACAAAGAAGGGCAACTCTTGTCAGGATTTGTTTTTTATTTTAAAAAGTGCTCCTGCTATATTATAGTGTGATTTGTTGGTATGATGTTAGTAATAATGTAAGTGATCTTGCTACTGTTGTCATAGCTCGTCAATAGCTGATCAGCCATGAAGATTTAAATCAAGTGTAAAACTGCAGTTGTTGCAGAATCAAACTGCTCCTTTGCTGAAAATGAGTAAAAGACTATAGTCGATGCATCAGTCTGAGGCTTACATGATTTTTATCATAAGAAAATTGTGTAATAAATTAAGAAATAAACATTTTTATATCACAGATGGTAGTAAAATCTTCACAACCTGAAATGCATGGTCCAACCTTTCAACATAACGAAGAATAGATTCAACTCTGTAGAAATTATTCTCACTTTTGGGTTGGTGGGTGGTTGTTGTCAGTCGTTTGATGCTGTACATCTGCATAATCTTCTGGTTTTCTTTTTGGACCAGTCTGTTGGTGTGAACCTCCAGTATTTTCAAAAATCTTTGCCTGTGAAGGTTATAGATGTTGGGTGATGCACTGAACATTATTTGTTCACGTCTTCTCCCTCAGAATGTTCATAAATGTGACGAAACAGTAGTGCTGTTTTTAACTTATTCTTCCTTATTGGGTAGGTTTATTTAAAGTAGTTTTGTTAAGAATAACATCCCATGTGAATTTATCTGAAGGACACATATGGTATGAAAGAATGTGAAGATGCATAACCTTTATAAATATTTATTGAAGTAAAATAGGATGTTTGTTTGAATATGTAGTTATTTTTGTGAATTTTATTTCACAAATACTAACAGTAGCTGTGTGTTTTTTTTGTTTTGTTTTTTTTTTAAGTTTCATCATCCTGAGAAAAGCGGTAAAATCTCAGCTTTTATTTCAGACACATTAATCCTGCTCTTACGGGTTTGTTGAAATGCGAGATAACCCTTCAGTGGTTGGTGGAGCTGCAGTAAAATTATATTCATCCTGTGCATGATTAGATTGACCAGTCGGTTGCAATGTGAAAATCAATCTCTGACGTTATGTCATCAATGTCTTGTCTTGCACCTGAAGTGGGAGAAAAATGAATTAGGAGAAACAAGATCCTTCCACAGTGAAGGGAGCATATAGTCTGGTTTAAATGTGTTTATTTCTTTCTCAGTATAACTAATACAGTAACTTTCTTAACCAAAATTAGTCGGATTTGTTTGAGCAACTTATTACAATCTCGATGTAGCAAAGGGGCAGTTTGAGTTTCTAAGGCTTTTTGCCATTTCTAAGTGAAATCAGATGATTTTTTTTTATTTCTGATCTTAAAACCTGTAATTTTAAATCTGACAGTTTGTGTCTTAAGTACTGACAGCTAGTGCTGATACATGGATGCAACTCTTCCACATTTTAAGTGCAAATGATCATAAATGACCAAATGTTAGAAAATGGAGCAGGATTAATAGAGCAGAAACTGACCACATTCGAAGAAGCTTTGATCAACCCTGATCTAAAAATCCTGCGGCTCTCTTTGAGACATGTGTAGGGCTGATCTCTTTAGGGACTCCCAGCGGCATCCTAATCCCAGAGAGGCAAGGCCAAGAGCTGATTAACCAACAGCAGAGAGCCACTCTGTGCATGTGTGTGTGTGCATCTTGCTGTGTCTTCAGATCTTTGCAAATCTGATTTCCTTCAGGTTTAGACTGAGTGTCGCCGTCTCATCCCCGTCTCATCTTTTCATCCTCTCTCCTTCGCCTCTTTTCTGTACATCACCCCATTGCTGCCGCTTCACGTTTTTCCTCTCTCGTTGGTGTCAGGGTTGCCCTGGCAGCTGCACTATCGCAGCACACTCAACAAGGGGCGACTAGACTGTTGAGTGGAGGAGGTTTGGCTCTTGTCATCAGCATTAGATCAGAAGATGGTGCCACAGAGCTGAGGAGAGCATTGGTAATGACGGATGGGAAAAGGTAAATGTTGCAGGCTCAGATTTGGAGAATAGGGCTGTTGAAGGGACATTGAACATGCTGCATGAATACTCTAATGAGAACACAAGCCAACTTTTCAGCACCGCTTCAGATTCGAGCATCAAGCAAACGTCTGAGAGCTTCTGTAAATCTGGGCCTTGGTTTGAGCATTGACATGTCAAGCTTGCTGGTTGTACTCTTAAATCCTCTTCAGCTCAACTGAAATGTTCTGTCAGCCAACGTTTTGACTTATTTTCATAAACCCGATGGGTTGAAATGCACATCGTCGTTTACCTTCCTCGCTATGCGCTCAGGAAAACTTCACAGAATGTTAACTACTCTCCCTCAGCTTCTTCAGCAGATTCTCAGGTCTGTTCAAATCCCCGTGTCAGCGCCATTGTATCCTGTTTTTACAGTGGGACAATCGATAAACCACCCATTCATTCTGCATGGGATCTAAACCTAGCGCCTGCTTTGTGCTGACGCTAGCAGGCCAACTGCAGAGCTTCTTCATCGTGGGACATGCATCAACCACAGCTACCCGTCAAAGAAAAGCCTCCAAATGTGCAAGTTGGAAGCCCAGACATTGTTATTGCATAACTATGAGGAGATGATTCAGTTTGTCGCTGTATTTACAACATATTTTATGCATAAAGTGTTTGAACCCTCATGCACCACATACTGTATAAGGGCTTCTGACTCCATGTTATATGTTGTGCCGTCATGTTTTCCCTGTTCTTGTTAGAAAAACCAAGCTCTCATGAATGCCTTAATGTCTTGCCAGGAGTAGCCCTGGTGTTGGGGTTGGCCGTTTACTTGTGGGACATTTTGTCAATGAGGCTGCACACAAAGATGGAAGTATAATTGTGTGCAGAGAGCTTTTGGCAGGCGGTTGGTTATTCCTGCTTTGTGCCTTCCTGCCTGTCCATGTGTGGCCTTTATTATATTTAAACCTCCACGGGTGTCTGTGTGGTGCTGTCTGCACACACAGATGAGTATTTATGAGCTAGCGGTGTGTGTTGGACGTTATTGGAAGGACAAATTAATGGAGCTCAGATCTGATGCGTTCTCAGCTCTTCGGTAGGCTGGTCTGCAGTCAATTCAGCTGGGAGCCAGAGGGAGAAAGTGTGAGTGTTTGTGGGTGGATGTGTGTGTGGGTGGGTAGGTGTGGGAGGCACATACTCAATTTGCGAAGATAAACAATGCATCTCCAGAGTCTCTCCACCTATAAAAGCAGGTACAGTCAGAGTTCAGAGTGTTTGTTCGTAATGCTAAAGTTAGTAACACGATCCCTGCACTGTTTTCTGCATTTGATTAGGTTCTGCAGAAGCACCTTAAAATAACACTTAGTCACAGCAGAACAGCTCAAATGTAAAGCTTGCCTTTGGGCTCATTTGAATTATTTAACTTTTGTGGAATTTGCTGTTTTTAATGTTACTGTTCCTGTAGAGTTGGTCATTAAAATATTTGCAAATAAAATAGATCCAGCTGGAACCAATATGCATTTTATTTTCTTTTTTTTTTTGGCTTTGTTGTTGGCTTCAATCATTTCTATGCTTTTATCATTCTGTTATACACAGCAACTTTCTTCCTTCAGAGCTCCGTTTTTCAGCAGTTTCTACAGAAATAAGTCAAAGTTGTTGTAACTAATTCAAAAAGCTGCACAGCTCCCATCTTCTGCACTTGATTGATAAGGGCCAGAAACGGCATGTCGAGTCGTTCTGGGTCAGTATTTCACTTGGGGTGCTCTCAGTTCTGGACAAAAGGAAGATTTTTTATTTTTATTTTTTAGCTTTTATCACTTTTTAGAAGTCTCAGCTTGTCTCCTTGTCTGCAAATATTTCACCTGTAAAGTCTGTCCTGTGAAGGCAGTTGAGTGTTGCCAGGACTGAGGTCCAGTCATCCAGGAGAACTCGGCATCTATACGTCTGTTGCTCTTTCTCTTTGTCATCACTAAGCTTGCAGGCTCTTGTCTTTGATGAGGGGATGACGGCTTCTAAACTGGCACGCCAGCAAGGATTTTAATTCAAATTCACCAGCAGAAATACTGTTGGTGAATTTAGTGAAGGAAAAGCACAAACTATAAGCTGAAGGAATTTTCACGATTTTACAGAAGTCCACTAAAACGACAAAAAACTAATTAATTTCACCTTTTAATCCAAAATTAAATTAGCTTCTTTTCCTGCTTTCAATTCTTAACCTCATTTATTTCTGGTTTGAAATGTTTGTTGAAAATAATTGTATTCACCGAGTGTTATATGCCCAGATCACTAGAGAGCTGGTGACTGAAGTCTAAAACTTAACCTTGATTAAGGTGAAGAAACAAAGTCTTGACTTGAGGTTTGGGACTTGAGTCACATGAAACGTCTTCATTTTGTATGATCAGAGTGAAAGTGAGCTAATAACTATAAATCATTTGAGTAAATTATGATCTTTCTTAAAATATTCTCGGTTACCAAACTGATCGTCATGGTAACGGTACATGAGGGTTCCTCGTTCGCCCCAGTAAAAGATGTTCTTGTTCTGTCCTAACAAATATTTTTCTTTCAAAGTAAAATTACTTACTAATATGCTGGTTTCTCCTGTAAATTTGTGCATAATTGTACTTTTTGTTGAGTTAAATATACATAATAATAATAAAATTGCAACATTTTTTATATTGAACATAATGTTCTGGAAAAATAAGTATTTTAATGTTCATATCTGAAATTACACTAATGCAACAATTCATTACATGTGAAGATAACCACCTGCACTTGATATGAGGTTTTTTTTTATTTTTAGACGAAACTGGACATGCAAATCTATGCATTATATATTAAACCTGTAAGCCAAAGAAATTACAGATTAACTGTTGCAAAAATGTGGGCTGGTGTCAGTATCCAATATTAATATTGCTATGATGACCGATAGCTGATGTTTACCAACTACATGCACATTTTCCTGTTTTAACGTCACAAACACTCCACTGTTTCTTGATCACTGTCGCATCACATGACCGGCCCCTTCCAGAAACACAAATGCAACAACATGGGTAAACATTGAGTTTACCCCATTTAGTAAAACTGGGTCAATATTATTGAAGCAATATCAAAATATTAAATGACAAACATCAGCCAAGACCAATGCTATTGCCAATATATTGGGCATTCCTAAAACAAAATTTATTTTTAGTGTTTTCTATGATTATGAAGGTGGTGATTCTTTGTTTTTGTTTTTTTTTTTCCACTGGTGTTCTTTATCAAAAGTAAAGAAATGTTGTTCAGCAGCACTTAAGACAGTTAGTTTGATATCTGAGCGACAGGAGAAACAGATTAGAGCTGACAGAACTGCACTGGATTTATACATACAAGATTATCTGCTGAAGCAAAGCTTTGCTTACCAGTGTGCAGGGATGCAGGTTTGGGAGTTTTATGAAATCCCAGAATTGGCATTATGTAGACGAGCAATCAGGCATGTTTCTTGGTATTTGAGTTTAAATCTGTTGAACTTTTAACCTTTTTAGATTTTATTTGTGTGTGTGCATGTTGCTCTGAGGATTTATGGCTGCTCATGTGAAGGTGGCATCATGTATGCATGTGAAATACAAGCAACAAATTATGGTCTATTTGTAAACTTCTGATTTGAAATGTTAACGTATTTTTAAATGTAAAGAAATCGAACCTTGTGGCTAAACCTTATTCACATGCGATATAGAACATAAGCTTAATGGATTTTGCAATTTTGTTTATAAATTATATTTTTTTGCTCACAGAGTAAGTAGATAATCAGTTGAAAACATTTTGTACATTAGAGACAAAGAAAACTGATTTGGATGATCCAAAAATGTGGGTGAGTGTTTCAACATATTTTCACAAATCCATTATACATGAGACCGTTTATACAGTCGGGGCATAATTTGTCTGTTTTTATGAAGCAGGAGATTTTCAATGTCCAATAAACCCATTTTACTGCTTTGCTTTGCTGACCACTGTAAATTGGTTTTTGGACAAAATGTTGTGCTTTTGTGTTTGGCTAGAGGCAGAAAAATAGGTTCTTTGATTTGCGATCAAACATTTAACTCCCGTATTTCACGAAATATAGAATTATTCATCACTACATGGAAATTTGTTGAAATGGAGACCTTCATCTTGATTTGTCTGGCAGTCTACAGTTTTCACAAGACAATTATTCTCCACTTTTATTTTTTATTAAATACCCAGCTAAACGATGAGTCTTTCATCCTTGTCAGGAGTGATTATTTGAAGGGACTTCTAAATTTATTACAGTAATCCCTGCCAAAGAAAGAAAATCAGTGTCTTTGTTTAGATGAAAAGAGTGAATCGGATGTCAGAACAACATTAAAAGAGGCTTTTGAAAACACAACGAATCTTGAAGATAAAAAGAGCAAAAACTCATTTCCTTCAAACATCACGGTGAGTCACGCAGCGTGTGGCCAACACACGCACACGCACACACGCGCACACACACACACACACACACGCACACGCACGCACACACACACACACACGCAAACAGAAACAGTCAGTGTTGTCAAAAGCAGATCTTTGTTAGCGCCGCTGTTTAGTGTTGTAGGATAAGCTTGTTAGGCTGAGAAATGTCACCCAGCTTTGTGTGTGTGAAAATATTGGTGTGTGTTATAAAATGTGTACATTAACCACACTGTTTCAGAGAAAAACATCAGTTAGTATTGTTTGTCTATCTGCTCTGAAAACTTTGTGTGGATTGTTTTAACATTTTCCTATAATATTAGCTCGTTTCTTTTTCTAAATTTTCTTAATGCAGAAATGTAGGTTTAGTCTCCAGTTGAAGAATACAATTGGTAATCTCAGTTAAGTTTATTAATCAGGAGTCATAATCTCTGCTTTGTGTTTACCTGCAGCTCCATGCACACACATTGACTTTGCTGTTTATGAGCAGCTTTAATAGTTTGGTGGTTCGCTCTGGTTCATTGTTAATTTGGAAGACCCATTTGTTCCCTAAATTAACTTCCAGGCTAATGTCTACAGAGGTCGCTTTAATATTATCACATTTTGTTCTGTGCACATGATGTCTGTTTTGTGCATCCCCTACGGGAAAAGCAAAAAACGCTTCCCAACATGAAGCTGCCAATCCTGACAGCAGGGATGGCGAGCTACCCCGTTTTCCTCCAAATATAACACTTCAGTTTTAATTTCATCATGCCACAGACTGCCTCCAAACATTAAGACCATTGTTCCTGAGGGTATTTGCAACCTGTTATCAGGCTTTTTATGTTGCTTCTGGGGTAATGGCTTCTTCCTGATTGAGTGACATGTCGGCACTTTATGGAGTAGGACTTGCTGGAAAGTTGATGATGCCATTTGTTTACTAACTTCTAGGTTAAAGTAATTCATTTTAGTAAGTTTCTTTAATATGTCCATAATGCAGTGTAAGTGCTGGACTAATGGAAAGCCCACTGGTCATAAAATTGCATTGTCAGGTATTGTTTTGGCCTACTGGGTACAACACTATCAGACACAATCAAACACTAACTGAATACCATTTTTTTGTTTATTTAAAAGTAGTTTTGGAAATATGTTTCATTCTGAAATGCATTTCAAAGTTCACAGTTCCTGTTTGTCTGTTCTTGGTGTGCTGGCCTACAGCACCTTTCACACAAAAGCTTTTCTTTTTTTCTGCTCCCATTTCTTTGAGAATTATTTTTTCTATTTGAAAGAAATGAAAAGAAACAGACTTCTACTGTTGGATTTTCTCCTTTTGTATTTCTGTACTGGACCAAGACCAGTACAGTTGTACTGGACCATGACCTGCTGTTCATTGCCTGTTGTTCTATGTTGATCTACTTTTGCTTATTTAATTGCATAATGTTTCTTGTAATCTTTTTTTTTAACAGATTTGATGTTGTAGCTTTAACAGTTTTTAATTGTAGATTACTGCCTGAAAGAACTAAAACGTAAGAATAATTTTCCCTTTTTATGTTGGTTGAGCACATTTTCATTGTCTAAAGGCTAAAAAAGTAATAAATAACCTATTGGACTCGTATTGCTACATTTTAAGCTGGGTGGCGTCTGACTTGTGGATTTCTTTTTTCACAGTAAATACTTCCTTTGCTCAAACTTTTCCCCATTTTCTCACCATTAGAGGCATTTTTCTTTGACAGAATCAACATCCTCCTCTTAAGATTTAAGCTCTTGAGTCTAATTTCTTCTTGTCGGCAGATGAAGCGGGGCCCTGAAAGATCTGACAGAAGCCTTTTAGGTTTTCTCTAGCTTTGCTTCGGAGTATTTCAGAACAAGTCCATCTGTCAGTGGGTGAAAAACGGCCAAATTACCGCTATGAAAATCTTCCAGACCTACCGTCAGGCTATCATTTATGATGACAGGATACAACCTCGCTCACTGCAGATGTACCAGCTAAACTGCTCTTAACACAGAAGTGTTTTAACAACATACAAGTACTAACTTATGGCTTTGGAAATATTTTGTATAGGTAAAAGAACTTTTGAATACTTAAACAATTTCCCAGCACAAAACAGACCATATGCTAATGCTAAAAACATGCTGGATTATTTATTCAACTTGCTTGTAAAATAACTTTGCCTTGTTTTTCTGAAATGTTAAATCCTGAATAATACAGATCTGATTTAAAGTGAAAGTACATTAGATGTACTCTACCTTCTGAATGTCTGCACTTATTATATAGTTGCATAGGTAATAATAAATGTACTTGCCTCTTCATGTAAATTCTATAGCTCTTTAATTTTCACCATTTACTTAAGTGCTGGGTGTCAAGTGTTAGCCGAGATGTAGCATTTATGCCTGAAGGCATGCACACTTTGCCACTTGCTTCAAACACATATGGAAACCTTTAAGCATGCATTTGTACATGCGAGTCCTGCAGATACCAGGAGAATCGTATTAAAATTTACATAAGGTTAGACTAGCAAGAGATTTAAATTCCCAGGAAAACACTCGGTGCTCTGGGTGCAAATACTGCCAATTTCTTATAAAACCACAATCCCTTCATGTACACACGCAGACAAACAACACTTTCCATGTAGCAGATAATCAGGCAAGTATGAATCCAGTGTAATCTTCTCATCTCTGGACTGTTGCCTCTGCTGCCCAGGGATCAAGCTAGCTGTACAACGTGCTCATCCCTGTTCTCATGCTCAGTGGGAAACTGCAGCAGAAAATGTCAGACCCAACATTTGATATCTATGCAGAAAATAGATGATAAACAAACTACCTTTGTTTTCACTCAATTATCTACAAGACGGAGTGCAGCAAAGTAAAACATCACATTGCTGCATGTGATACACATCTATGAGCGTAAAAGATTGTTTTATTTTACCATTTCTAAATTGATTAG
Source organism: Poecilia formosa (assembly GCF_000485575.1). Taxonomy (NCBI): domain Eukaryota; kingdom Metazoa; phylum Chordata; class Actinopteri; order Cyprinodontiformes; family Poeciliidae; genus Poecilia; species Poecilia formosa. Next base: position 1,156,970 of record NW_006800131.1, read on the forward strand.
ATGTTTACAAATTAACGTTGTCAAATAAAACTTATTTTTTATAGGCTTGGGATAGTGCGATATCATGAAAGAACAGCAAAAATTTCAGTATTTTTTATTTTCATCAAGAGTTTTAGCCAAAAACTAAAACATGTCCAGTATGTGTGGGATCTGCAGAGATGTTAGTTACCCTTTTCCTGACCCTGCATGCCCTTTCACGGAAGGAAGGTCAACTCTGACAGTCCTTGCATTTTGCTGCCTGCAGCTTGAGTCTGCTCTGTTTTGAGGATGAGCCAAACGGCAGAGTGACGGTTTGCTCAGGACAGACTGGATAAGGTAGAAGATGAACTCCTTTGGTTGGCTGCTTGACTTGAATTGCCGCGGGAAGCAGAGTTTTTCCTGGGACTTGTTCCAAACAGTGTCTGTGTGTGAGGACCATCTCAGCTACTCATTTAGTCAGTTTCACACCACCGCTATTTGTTTTTCACAGCCAGAGATCTGAACAGGCTCTTTTGTAAGAATAAGAAACAGGTTAGAGGATTAACTGACCTGCAGCTCCAGGTGATTTAGAGGCAAAGCTGGGCTACTTTAAACTCTGCAACACTGGAAAAGTTGGGTCACTTCTTTGCATCTAATTCAAAGAGATGCACTGACTTTCCTTTTATTTAACCAATAGCAGCTTCTGGTTTTCTTTGTGGTCTGACGAGCCGATTCCATTGTTTTGTTTTGTCTCTTTTCCCCCCAATGACTAGAAAACATGGAAGAAAGAAATGTGCTTTGGTCTTTGTGGGAGCATTCTTTTAGAAAACGAACATGAAGGAAAGTTTTTCAAATGTTAAACTCAAGGAAGTGCATATTGTCTTGGTCGACATGATTGAAAATGCTGGGATTTCTTAGTTTTGCTGCATTTAATGAATAAGGAGAACATCCCTCCTTTCATTGCCTTTTGAAATTTTGTACCTGCTGATCAGCAATAACTGGTGTTTAAAGCAAAATTGTAACGCGCCACAGGTAAACCAGGAACAATCCACTAGAGTAGAAACGGAGAGAAAGCATTGAAACTGTTTCCTTTTGTTTTCTCAATAAACTAATTGAAGTCATGAAGACGCCGCCCATGCTTTAAATAACATTTTCAGAGGTTTTAAAGCGATAACCATTGTGTTTGAATCCAAACTGTTTCAGGGGAAACTCGGCTGATTAACATACCGGCTTCATTGGCTGCTTAAACGCTTTTTTTATTGGTTTTGGTCAATAAGATGAACGTTTGAAAAGAATACATGACTAATTTGCATTAGCTTGAAGCCAACAGGTGTGCATGATGTTGTCATTAATCACAAGGCGTTCCCAGACCCAGAGAAACGTGTATTTAGGCCCGGTTTAATTCCACTAAAGATTCTGCTGATGAGAAATCAGTAGCTCAAGTTGTCACACTGAATGTACAGTTTTATTTAAATATAATCTGGATCCTGGTCGAATACATGATTTTGCTTTAGTACCTCAGTGCCTAGAGCCGACAGTGATGTGCTGACAGTTGTGCTCAGGTGCCGTCGTCTCCTTAGTGACGGATCCGCTCGCCGCCGCTCGACAGCGACGGAAGACTGAGCGACAGATGGAGGCGACGCTCGGTAGCAACAACGCCGCTCGGCTGGAACCAGATCAAATCGGGAGGTTTAGCAGAGATTTAAACCCCGCTGCAGGCCGAGCTGTTCACTTAGTCACTGTTATTATTTACCACAATGAGTGACACAGACATTTTGGGGGAATAAAACGCAGCCTTTGCTTCAAAGAATGGGAGTAAGATGAAAAAGGCTTTTCTTTTTCTGAATGAACCGCTTTGTGCTTTCTGCAGTGATGTGAGACTTCTACGATCTTGCATCACATCGTTCTCATATCGCTTGTATCAGAGAACTGGAAAAAGATTCAACTGGCATACAGAGTTTTTCATTGCAGGGACAGTTGTAAAGTAATCCTGCATTCATGTTTAGTACTAAAGCATTTGCTCACTTTGATCTGGATTTCTCTTTGAATTGAGTTGATCATAAAGTCTCTGGGTCATCAGGTGCTGGTCACATAATGGATCTTCCTCATGTCTGAAGGAACTGAAAGAATTTTTTATTACCTAAAAAAAAAATATATATATATATATAATTTTTTTTTTTTTTTTTTTTTTAAATCTTAGTTATACTGATTTAAGGGTTGATTTGGAAAAAGGCACCTGAGATGCTGGTGATTCTTCCCTTTTGCTTTTTGTTTGTAGTTTTGTATGATTTTCAGACACACAAGAATTATTTTCTCATATTAGGAAGTTTTTTATACGCCAACATGTTAATCTTTGTATGCAAAGTTTGGATACAAGTGAATAAAAATGAGCTATTTTGGTTCAATCAAGCTAATTTTTGATAAGAATGGAACGGTCCAAACGGGGATCAGAACCACAATCAATGGAACGAGTGCAATATAAAATCTTCTGTCAGTAATACACACTCAGATGCATTTATACATTTTCATAACTATTTTGTACCAATTACTTAATTGCTAACTCAAGTTAACTTCTGTGTGCTGTAAGTGTATAAGAAAATATTCTCTTTTTAGGAGGAAACAATGGAAATGGGTTGGGATGAAATGGCGAATGAACTGCCAGTTTGACCCAGATCTGTTCTTGCAATTTGTCTTTGTCTTCCATTTGTCACAGCTATAATAGTTATACATATGTTTGTTTTCACATAAGATGAAGCTTAACATACAAGTAACGTCTTTGCAAAGAAGTAGCCACCAGGCTTTGATTTACTGTCCAATATTAAGGGGCTTTAAACAACTTGAAGAAAATTATGAAAATAAATGTCACTTTTGTAAATTTCTACAGATTCTACCAGTGACTTTACATCTGCTCTGTGTGTTTGGGTTTTTAATCATTTGGGCTTGTATGAGGCTTTTTAAAAACATGGGTACATTTTTTAACTTGACCTGTGTTTAACCCCTGAACCACCCAGGGTGCATCCCACCGCTCACCCAATAATCACCACTGGGATGGTCTCCTGACCTCTTTACTGCCCCCAATGTGAAATTGATTAAAATAGATGAAAGCTTTTTAATTCAAGAAGATTTTGATATACTCGTTTCATTCGATATTGGAAATGTTGGCCCTCATCTCCACTGATTATTGGCCATTGTTTGAGCTCTACTTGTATGACTTCAGCTGCTCTGCAATGTCATTTTGTTTCACTTTTTAGCATTTAACTTTTTTTGTCTTTGCTATTTCCAATGTAACCCAAAGGACAGGGCCTGTATTACCACCTCCTGCCCATCTGTCTTTCATGTTGGAATGACAAACTACTGCAGAGCTATTACATGCACTTATAGAATATCAGGGAGAGTTCGTCTGGTCCTGCCCTCACAACCACCGACGTCTAGAAAGACTACAATAATCCCCAAAGCTTTTACACCAGTCATATGCCTATGTGACCCATGACCCCTCCTGTATTGCTTGTAATCTGCTCAATTGAGAATCAGCTGGATCCTTTGACCTCCTACCCACGACCCCAGGCTATCGGAGGCAAAGCTGGTTGTAGAGTCGGTCTGCTCTTCTCTGAATGTCCCTTAAATCTATTTTTCCATATTCTTAACATTCTGGCTCCAATAGAAAGCACCACTTCGACTGATAATGTTGGATTCTTTTCTTTTTCTCCGTGTTTGTGAATAACCTGGCAGGGTTTCTGCTGGATGTTAAACATTTCTAGATTCTAAACTCTACAAATCTCAATTTCAGGTGTGTAAATAGTCCTGAAGTTTAACTTGCTGTAAAGAAGGAAAATGTATATTTTTTCTAAAATTATTCCTGTAGTTGAAACGGTACATAATACTGCCTTTCGCCTAATGACCTCCAGACAAATCCACAGTTCAACATAACATCCATTTAGTTCTATATTCGTGACTCTCCTTTTACTGATGGATGAAACAGAAGCGTGTGCTCACTGTTCAGGCTGGCTGATCCGACAGCTGTAGGATATTCTGGTAGTTTTATCTTGAGAAACTCCTGATCTGCTTCCTGTCTGTTTTGAGTCGCTGTCCATCTGTTCTGTGACATGCCGTCCAATCAGCCGTGCAGGATTAATCTTTTAAGTCTAATGTGATCATTGAGTCCTTGAGGCTCATTGTTTTCGTCGTGCATTGACCATTTATAAGAGACATCCTGGTTATGTTAGAAATCGATGGAGGTATTATCAACATCTTAAAGTTTTGGTTACTGAGAGTTTTCTTGTCTGAAACAATCGATTTGTATAGCTATTTGTGCATTTTCTATACAGCTAGATGTTTCTATATGCTTTTTTGTTTTTATGTTCCTCAAAGTAAAGGTGTGCAGAGGGAGAAAGGGGAAGACGTGAAGCAAAGGTCTCTCCGTTTCTTTTTAGACTGATACTTTGATTCTGGGTGTCATGGGAGGAAGAACCTAATGGTCTAAAATAATGCAGACACGTTGCTAAACACAGTACATGAATAAATCAGGTAGCTGTCGGGTGGAAAGCGGCCCCCATCTTTCACGTAGCAGAGCTGCAGAACAGTTAGTGCATTTCTGCACACACTGAGTACACCGACAGCTTTTCTGTAAACTGAACTGAATTTGTATGTTCAGTGTGTGACTGTACATTTCTGCATCCAGCAAGAAAGTGTTTGTCTCAGCTTTTCTCATATTGGTGCCATATGTCTGACATTTTTCAAGAGCTCTTGAGTGTCGAGTCTTTTTCTTTCAAACTACACAAACTAACCGAAAAAAGGACAGAAAAAGACTGCAGCTATTAAATATTTAGATTTTCAAATGGCATTTTGTTTTCTCAGAGCTGCTGAAAATAACCACGCTTTTAAGCAGTTTCATTTATAAAAAAATTTAGAACAGTGTTTGAATTCTGACGTGTGGAAAAATGTGCTGACATTTTTCTGTCACTTTGCTAAATAATGAATTATTTGCTTCGTCTGTTTACAAAAGATGCTCAGAAGGTTTTTTCCGTTTTAGTGCTTAACTTTTGTCTGACTGAATAATGGATTACTGTTTGATCAAAAGAGGGTTGGTGTATATTACCCATTGATTATTCAGAGTTGTTACTGTTTTTTAGAGATGTGTTGAGGTTTTCCCTTTACATTCTTTGTTTCTGAGAAGTCATTGCTGGATCGTCAGCAAAGTAACAGTGTAGCTGATCTGTAACTGCAGAATAAAAGAAGAAACAAGTCGGAGGGAAATAAAGAAACCATGAGGGAAAAAAGCACCTCATCTGGAATCAGAGGGAGGGATGTAAGAGTACTTTTAATGCTTTTCAAATGGTGAAGACTGAAGTACTGATTTGCTCATACCAGCAGGAGTAGCAGCAGCAGAAGAAAACCCTGATTTGTGGTTTTATCGTTGACTAGGTGGGTTGGTGCTTATGGCGTTTCTGATTGCACGCAACGTTACAAGGAAAACGACCTGGATTTGTATTTTAAAGGCAGAAGAACAAAAAATGGCTTGAAAAGTTTTAAAATATTCCAGTCCTTTGCTGCACTACCTTTGAACTTCAAATGTTTCAGAAAACATCAATATGTCCGTTTCCATTTGACAGGCAGGATAGACGGTAGGTTATACTCTGCAAACCTGCACAGCATCAGAAATGACTGGGATCTGCATGAAATATGACATTTACAGTTGGAAGCAAACTGTAAATGAAAATTCTATATTTAGTCTATAATGTGATATCTATGCAATTCAACATAAAAATAGACTATTTAAAAATATGTGAAGAATACAGAGAAGATGGAAAGAAACGGACATTAGGTTTGGACAGATGATTTGGAGTTATAGGATGTTCATTAGCAGATGGACTTCATGAGACGGAGACAGGATGATGATGATGTGTCAGAGTTTGGGGTAATAAGGAAAGAAACTGAATTAATGAATTCATCAGTGACAAAAATCATAAACGGTTGAATAGATGAGCTGACAAGAAAATGATTTTCAGAAATTAAAGAATAAGAATGGCTGAGCAGGGAGTGGAAGATGGAGAATGTGTCCAAGTCAGGATGATGCTGGGCCATCATCCTGACTTGGATGATGCCCCAGCTAGCTAACTACTACTAGCTAACTGCTAGTTAGCTGGGTAACATTTAAAACACACACAATAGTTTGAGTCTATTTTGCTATTTGTTTTCCTTATAAGATGCAATTCTTGCTATGTAGGCATGGTGTCACAAAGAAAATATGCAGTTTTAGTTGATTTCTATTTACCGTGTTGCATTAGTATTCAGTCATGATAATAATAAACTGGACTGAAAATGGACCAGCTGTAGTGTTTTAACATAGAACCAAATTAGCAAAGATGAGCTCAAAATGTACTTTTCTGAAAATGAAATGTTACTCAAAAGCCAAACTTTTGAAATTTCTGCAATGTAAAAGAAGTGGTGTTTTAAACTATTTTACTTTAGGAGTCTGTCTGATCTTTTTCAAATTAAAGCAAAAGGTATTTGAAGTTATTGAGACAAGAACTGAATTGCAGCTTGAATGAAAAGGGAAAATTAATTCCAAAAAACTGAGGAAATGAATGTTATAGGAATGTTGATCAACAATATACATTTAGAATAAAGTTGGAAGAAAAAAGAAACTAAAAATTTGTTCACAAAATGGATAGTAAAGTAAGAGTAGATAGTAGTTTGTTAAATAACAGAGGCTGAAGCTGACTTTTCATTATAGCTGAAGATGACACGGACAAGGATCGGGGGGAAAAGTAGAAAATGTAAAGGAGGTAGAGTTTGAGAAGAAAAGCTTGACAGAATCTAATTAAAGAAATGATGAGAGAATTCAAACAGATGGGTAAGGAAAGGGAGGAGAGACGGGAATTATTCAATACTTCATGATCCAACAAGGATCCAGCTCATTAGCTTTCCATTTTTTACATCGGCATGGAAACGTGGGACAAGAGTTGAGGTGTGATTAGGGGCTGTTTTGGACAGATCACATCAGAGATGATGATGATGATGACCTTTAAGCATTTGCACCAGGTTCAACAGTAATCTTAAGACGCACATAGAAGAAAACAATGTATAATACATACTGCACGTGGAAATCTGGAAAGATGAATCCAAAAGGAAAAAAAAAAGAATTGAGTATTTTTGGAAGTATAGAAAGCTGTACAAATGCAGAAAAAAATGAAAGAAGCTAAATAAAAAACAAACAATTAAATAATATAAACTTAGAGATTAGACATAAAATGTCCGCCTTTCTCTTTTCTAATTGCCGTCCCAGCACACACCTGTGCATTTCAGGCCACAGCTCCCACATGACGCATCTATAGTAGGTGCCACTTTTTAATCCGTGCCGCTGAATCCCAACGACCTTTAGAGAAGCTCTTCTGGAGGGATAAATTATGGATTTCTTGAAGGGTCCACCTCCAGGCGTTCGTTCTTCATCCCGCCCTCTCATTTTGATTCTGTCCTCAAGCTTCCCCTGGCAATCCAATGTGCTGCCAGGTGGTGATCAGATGAGAGCTGAGCTTATCTTTTCACCTGAGTGTCTGATTGTGGTCGTTTGGTTAGTCCGTTTGGTCCCCTCCTTGTCACTGCCAACATGGGGGAAGAGTCGTAGAGGAGCAGAGCCGAACACTCAGACGGCTTCCCTTCCAGGAAACCATTCGGAGGCTCCCAGAAGGCCGGGTAACCGGAGCTGTGCTTGGTGCCTGAACAGAAAACAACCAGAACCTTCCCTTCTGCAACTCAAACCTCAGAGAGGCAACACACTCACTCATGGTCTCTAAAATCAATGTTCCATTAGATCAGCTCAGATATATTTATTTGTTCCAGTTGTACCGAGTTCATACACAATCTATAAATATTTTAGTTTATTTGAAGAGGCTACTCTATTGCTTTTCCTCCACAATATGTGTGTTAAAATTACTCAAAAAGGCTTTTTCTCTCACAGAAGGTAAACTTGGTGAACAGATTTTTTTTCAGGTGTCTTTCTTTGTTTACCAAAGAGATGGATTGAGATGATACAGGCTTGATGGCATAATTTTTACATCCCAAATACAGACCATATTCATATCCATCATTATCCTGCTGACCAATCAGGGCAGAGTTTTCACCCTTTTCAGAGTGTTGGAGACCACAAGAAAAGCAAATCAATTGAGGAAAAAACATAAAACAGATGCAAAAGATCTGTTAAAATGTATCAGGAATGCTAATTCATCATAGGATTTATTCTTTATTTATTTTAACTTTGTCCAGTTTGTGTAATCTTCAATGATTGTCATTTTATATAACTCTAACGACGCTCAAATAGAGCTGCAAACACTGACGTTATGTTATCGTTTCGAACGTCCTCTTTCATAAAGATCATAAAGATCTGAATGTTGTTCAAGCAGCATGATGAATGAAGTCTGTAGACAGGTTTAAGGGCCATTAGAGGACCAATAAACCACAGCTGCACTCCCGCTAAGTCTGAACGGCATTAGGGACGCTTTGACGTATTTTTATTGGAACTGCAGAGACGCTCTCTTTGGTAAATCTTATTTGCTGTTTGCTGTGTTGTTCTGAATGCTATGGTGGCACGAACACAGATCCCCTGCCAATAAAGCTTTTAGCCCGTTGGGATTTGCAGTGATTGCATAAAGTCGTAAAACTGAAAGAAAGAGAGCGAGAGACAAAAAGAAGGGGAAAAAAATGAAAAACCACTGTGCAATTGAAGAGAAAATGATGGAGGTTTGGGGGTTAAACTGCAGAGGAGGAGGATAGATAAAGAAGTTGAGTAAATGTCTGTAGTGATGAAAGTAAATCTACAGCAGCAGACGGATGGAGGCACAGAGGCACAGGGGATTAACCCATGGAAAGATCACATATGGGATTATTGCAGGACAAACAGATGAAAATCTGACTCGGCCCATTTGCCTTGTTGTGTGTTTTTCTGTGCGTGCCTGAGCCGGGCGATAAAGATCAGATTTGTTGTTGAGAGGTTTAATATGTTTACTGACTGAGGCTCAAACAGAAGAACAAACATAACGGCCTCAACCTCAAGGACGTGGAGACATGAAGCATCATAATCGTATCTATGGAAACCAGAGACCGTGGCCAATCAGAGGATCTTCGGACAAGCCTGCATGGCTGCCATCCACTTAATAAAGTGTAACCCTTCTGACTAACCGATTAGTTTCTCTTCCCCAAGTTTCCTGAATGTAAAACGATGAAAACCAGGAAGCCTCGTTTATTCAGGATTTGATTTTTGCCAAAATTCCTAAACTTAGCTATGTTGCAGTAAATGTTTGATAGCTTGAGTAATGCCCTTAAAAACTGTTGGGTTTTTTGTGTGTGTGTTTTTTTATGACTGCCAGGGAGCTAATGGTATAATTGCTCTAACATGAGATGAATGGAATTAAATTAACATAATTTCACTTTCAAAGATCTAATTGTACATGACCTACATGCTATCTGGGGTCATGAGGAGCTGCTCATCAACGCTTAATTGCAGGATGTACTATAGTTTGCGAGAGGAACACATTTCCGCTGTAAAATTGCACAGTTCTTTAAAGTGGGAGATGAGTAGACAGAATAGACCTTTCTCTGCAATAATGCATTCAGTGCTTCGCTGTGAAGAGCTGAGCCAGAAAGCAAACGCCTTAATTTAGCGTTCTGTCTATATTTCGATCCCACTTGTGGTCATTAGATTTAGATTGTGGCTCCGACGACGAGATCTCAGCTGTAAGAAGCTGAACTGAGCTTCCTCTCAAGCACAACCGATGAGGTGAGGAGTTCCACCAATGGGAAGGAGTTTTGGACACTGGGAGCAAATGGTTTTTAGTTGACGTGAACATTGCACACAAACAGAACATAACACGTCTGTAACTGATCCGTTTCACCCAGACTGCATGGCTAAAGCTAATCCACATCACCAGCGCCTGGTTGGGCATTTCTAAGCAATAAAGTGAATACAATTCATAAGTCGAGATACAAAAATTACATACATTTTCCTCCTTACATGTCCATAAACAACCTTGCAACCTCCAAATTTATATAAATGTTCTTCCCCATCCTCACACATTCAACTCACTAATACATACACTCCCACACACACTTCCTCACCCACTGAATCTGAGTATCATGGATGGTCAATCAGTTTTATTTATATAGTACCTTTCAGCAACAAGGCGTTTCAAAGTGCTTCACATAACACAAAAATACAAAATCATGGAACACAGTCAACAATTGAAACATTGGATTTTCCCATCGTTACCCATCAGATTCTTCATTAATGTTTCATTGGTCACATATTTGGTTTCTCTTTAGTGATGTGAACAGACTTTCTAAGTTCAGGCATAGCTTTTTCATGCTATACCTGAGTGTTTTTTTGAAAAAGTGGTCTAACCAAACGAGGGTCTAAATGGGGAGCTAAGCAACACAATATGGCTGAACTTAAGAGACCAACTGCAACCTGGCAATTTGTTCTAAAAATGAGCGTTATTGAAACAACATCCTTACTTTGCCTCCCTCAGTTCCTTCCCGGCTGTGACAAAGGAGTTTCATGCGGTAGTCCCACCTTGTCGGGTTGTTTTCTCTCTTTCTCACTTGGTAAAGAGAACCGCTGTGCTGGAATATTTTGGGCATATTTCTGATAGGCGGCTTGTTTTCTAAAGGAACAAACTGTGCATGTTGGTTAAAAACTCGGCTCTTGAACAGCTGAAGGAACAGCAGGTGGATTTATTAGAACTTTAACTTTTGACTTCCTGCCAGCGTATATCTGCCATCACAAAGTGTTTTGGCAGGCTTGCAGATTTGGAACCACCAGTGTCTGCTTGGAACTGGCCACCTTTCTGGTTTCCAAGAACAAAATGTTAAACTGTACCCACTGTGTGATCAGTATTGTTTCCCCTTGTAATCCAAATCAGAGGGACAGTGGGTTTTATTAGCTCGAATCGTTTGATTTGTAGATGCATGTTTTCCAAACATGAACCGCTATTTGTGTTTTCCACAAACTTGGACAACAACCATTGACTTTTGGATTAATCAAAGCAGTGTTGAACCCCACAGCTGAGTTTTACCGGAACTAAAACCAGGTGCTATAAAACTGGAAGCAGTAGAGATGGAAAGGTTCACAAAATTAGTTTGATGTGCTTTAGATATGCTCTAATCAAGAAAAAACAACTATTATAGGCAGTAAAAATAAAATTATCAAATGTTGTGAAAATTATAGAATTGGATTTAAATTGGGTTGAATATTTTTCAAAGAATAAAGTAGCATAAGGACGTATAGTCGATGGCTGAATACATCAATAAAACCTCTTGAAAACACTTAATGTTGATATTTTTAAATAAAACTATACTCATATTTGAGAATAAAAGAAATTTAAACCTCTTATTTCTTACAGCTGTTGAAAAAATCCAGACTCATCCATGGAGATTCCTTCCACTCCCGCTGCATTTTGTACAATTTATTGAGTTAATTGGATGCTCCAGGTAGCCGTTTACACTTCAGCTTATTTTACTCCAATGTTGTTTTCATTAATTTAAATGGGTTCAGTTGAGAGCTGCCTGACGAGCAATGTTCTCAAATAGCAGGTTAGTGGTAGCTGGGCGTTCTCTGATTTTTGTTTTGTTTTTTAAATTTATTCTAGATAATTTTCTGTTCCCCTTTGAATTTTGCGCTGCTCTAGATTCTCCACTGACCTTACCCTGTTTGAACTTGTGGGGTCAACCTTAAATCATAACCTCCCATTTTTACACCTCCTGTTTGGCTAAAAAGATTATTAACCTTTTAGTCTTAAGAATTTTACAGTTGAGGTGGGGAGAATTGCACTTTCACCGAACTCGGATTTGAACTGAGTGGCTAAAATCGTCGTCTTTGAAATCAAAACCCTCGCATCTCTTTTGCCGACTCACTGTAAAGCAGGAACATCTTGGATATTAACTCCTTCTCTTCCTCCCTGCATGTTGATCTAATTTACGTGTGCCGATCTCCCCTTGGCTCTTCGTCTTGCTTCTTCATGAATGAAAGCCAGCTTTGGGATTCGCCTCATGCCAAACGCCTTCTGATTAGATTTCCTTCGATCTGGAGTTCTGCCACCAGATGAGATTTCAATCCTCCAGAGACTCGAACTACAATCCTCCAAGCGGAGCAATCTGATTAGTTCCAGAACGTGAAGAATCCTGCCTGGTGGCAACGCGGGGCAAATCCTTTCTACATGTAATTTGAGGCCTCTTTTAATCTGATTGGTGCTTACTTTTGTCATTTGATGTATTGCCACATGCAGAATAAAATCCTTCATCAATAATGGTTATGTGGGATGTTTTTAATTTATTTTAAACTTTGGAGAAAAATATTCAGCAGAGCTTGTTGGGGTACATGCAAAGCTACGCTCCTGACTTGAATCAGGAACATTATTTAATGTTATTGCACTCCTGGTCTCATTGGGAGGTAGTGTGAAACTTGCTTGGGGTTGTTGAACGAGTGTGACATGATGATATGATGCAAAGCAAAGACAGCTGCAGAGCCAGCAGGACTCTGTGGTTCGCAGTGGAGAGCAGGCACACGGCATGATCTTCCAGAAGCCGTCTGATGTGAGAAATATGTTCCTCGGCAGAATCTGATTTAGAAAACATGTGGAAGATGGTGTTTGACAACTTGTTTGTATTTGAAGAACTGAATGGATTTGACTATGTGAAACAAAAATGATCTGAAGTCAGTCAGTGTTGATCAACAGGTAGAGTTTGAAGGCCATGTTCAATTAAGTTAGTTGTTTTTAGTGAAAATATATATATTTTTTTAATAAATGGATATGTATTAAGATGTCAATCTTCTTGAGATGCATCTAAATGAACTAAAACACCGTCTCTGAAACAATAACGTTTGCACAGACGAAATCAAAGTAAGGATATTTTTAATAAATTTTTAAAAATCAAATCAAATGTAGCAACGCCACATGCCAGCACAGGACTCTAAGTGCTTTAAATGTGGGTTTGCCTTGCAGTCGCACAACCTGGACACCTTTCAGTGATGGATGATGATCTCTATTGTATACAAAAGTATCCCAGAGTCAAAATGTGAGGCAGCATGTCCAACAATGGGCCGTGCAAGCAATCTTGTAGAGAAGATTGAACCAGAACTCTCCCACAACAGCCTGAAGGACTGATGGTGTCAGAAAAGGCTACTTCAAGATGGAAAGGTGCAGAATGCTGTAGCAGGTTTTGTTTTGCACTCTTTCACTTTATTGTTAAGTAATGATACAAAGATTGTTCATCTGAGTGAAACTGAATCTGATAGAGATCAGATCATTTTTTTTATAATCTCCTGACTCTCAAAGCCCTTGAACTGAAAGGTAACATGCTTTCTTTATATCCTTGCTTTGTATAGATGAAGGTGTTCATTTCTAACTGAATTTATCCCGTTTCGTTTTAGTCTTTGGAAATACAAACTAACGGACGGGTTTGTATTGGCTATTTTAAATTGCATGATTGAATTTTAAAGCATTTTCTCAACGAACCCGTTTGCTGATTCAAATGGGTGTTGCAGTGATTGGTTCCTGCATTTTAAGATAAAAGTACATCAGTATGAATGAAATCATTTGTTGGAAGGAAATGAAAAGTTGCACACATCCTCACTGAGCGTTTCTCTGGATATTCAACAGAATGTCAACGTTGGCGTTTCCTCTTCCAAACTCGAACACATTCCATCTAAAGGAAACGGAAAGGGAATTATCTGACTGGACAGTATGAGCATGATTTGTTTCTGATCTGTTTAAGTATTAAAAAAAATCAAAACTCATGAGTAAATTTCTGTTTTCGCAGGACATCTGAGGGGGTCCACCCCCGCCTCTTGACTTGTTCTTCACGCCGCTGTCGCCTCTCCAGCTGGAAGAGCCGCAGATGAGACGCAGCATATTTTAATACTGTAAGTACACTAACCTTTGCATCCCAGTGTATCTAAAGTTGAATCTTTGAATGGATTAATAAGACAAAACTGCTGCATGGATTTTTGGACTTTTCAGCAAATTTTACTCATGTAACCATTTAAATCAAACTGTAACGATTATGGTCAAAAAAGATGGAAAGAAAGGAAAAATGCAGGAATTTACAGTAGAAAGATGTGCATTTCTTGCTCTTGACGTTAAATCTTTTGATTTTTATAATTTTTATTGGTTTAAAGGAAGTTGGTATATTACAGGTTGGCCTTAATTTGCACCCACCGTTGTCCTCTCAATTAACAGGTGATGTAAATGAACCAGTCAGTAAATGAGGAGCTTGATTTCCCTTGTTTTTGGATATTTCTTGGCCACTTTGCTTCTCCTCCAGGAAATGGCCGAAACAGAAGGAGGAGGAGTTATTGTGCCAAATCCTAAACATCTGCATCAGGAACTCATGGCACCATGCAGGTTTCCTTGTGAACTGACTTTTTTTGTGTTTTGTGCTAAAAGCCGCAAAGAAACCTCACTGGTTTTTCAGGGGTCTGCTTTTTTTTTTTTGTTCTTTTCAAATGCAAAGTTGCTCTTCAAGTTGTTAGATTGCAGTGGCGAGGCTGCGGTCCTCAGGTGCAGCGGCAGATGTGAAGAGATTGCAAAATAAGTGCAGTTGTGTCCTTGTCTGTTTGAATGTACTTTCAGAAAAAGAGAGCAGAAGCAGAGGCCGTAGTCCACCACTCCAAAAACAGGAAATCGATAAATTCTCAGTGTAGTTTTGTTGTGGCTCGTTGCTATATTAATAATGTGCAGCAGGGACTCCTTTTCCTGTTTGTTGTTACCCGTTTTTCTTCAGAATGGCTTCTATGAGCTGATTGTGGTTGAAGGAACAGTTAAAGTATCATTCAACATGAGTCAGTGCTCTTTTTTTTTTTTTTTTTACCAATAGATGCAGTGTCATTGAAAAAAAAATGATGCCATGCATTCGGCTTCAGCGAAGGCGTTGCATTGTGAAATGAACACAGACTGATTCACTTTCCAGCAGCAATCAAAGAGATAAAAATGAATCCAACAGAACATCTTAAAGTGTGTGGGTGAATGCTAACGTGTGAAGCAATATTTTACAAGTCCTTCTTTTGCTGCTTCATCAGTTTTCTCTGCTTTATTTTCTCGCTCCTTGTTATTTTGCAAAGTGCAGATTGTTGTGCAGATTGTTGTGCAGTTTCCCAGAATCCCTTTTGTTGCAGCATCTCTGTTCCTTTTGGTTCTCGCCTCACAGGAAGGTTTGTTAATCCATCTTTTCTTTTGTTTTGTCCACTCAGCTTCTTCCTGATAGATGAGTCGTGTAGGTGTCGCATTCATCAGCTGGTTGAAACTCCTTAACCTTGTTCATTTAAACAACTGAGAAGTAGATTTCTGATTTTACACAAGCTGTTCAGTCAAGCTGCAGCGTTCGAAGGCTCAAGCCGTCTGTTAGGACGGCTCTTTACCATGCACAAAATTCAGTAATGAACTGATTTGCTTCTAATGACCTCTTCTGTTCTTAATAGAGGTATGCTTACAGCCCACATTTGCTTCTGCCTTTCAAACATGGTGGCTCCTGATCTGTGTGCGGTTATATCACTGCATCATTATGCACCGAGTCATTTTTAAAATCATGCGATTTGAGTCGTTTGGGTCCATCAACTGAAACCGTTGGTCTCTTGTGGAAACGTTGCTCAGCTGTAAAGGTGTAAATGAACCAGATTAAAGTCTTCACCTAAGACTATGAAGTTTCTTTTCTGCTGCACAGTTTTTAAATGCTGCAAGATTTCCAAGGCAACATGTTTGATCCAACTGTGTTAAATTGCAACAATAACAACATAAAAACGCGCGGCTCCCAGATGAACCATAACAACACCATAAAAATTGGATGATCACTTTTCCCTGCGGTATCTGAACAGACGTGTGGCCTCCATAAAGCAAAACACTAACCACCACTGGCTGGCCAGAGATTTCTTTCTTCTGCCTTTTTTATTCTTTTTGTGGAATAAATTTTTCAGTCTGGTTCAAACAGTTGGCCTCTGATGCCTCTCGCTTTAAAAATGCTTTTTTTTTTATGTCCACCTGTTTTTATTTCCAGCTTTGGAACAGTAAATGTCACAACAGTGTTGCAACTGGGGATAAAACATATGTGGAAAGCAGAAAGACAGAATTCAAATAAAATGGAGGGAATGCTGGATTTATTTTTTGTATTTTTTCTCTTTTGCACTTGATTCTTCCCATTTTCATTAGTTTTTTTCAAATGGTAATGTCTTTCAGTCACTTTTTCTAAGCTTCCTCATTCTGCCTGTGCTTCATTTGCCTTTCAGCTGTTGGTTCCTTTTTTGACATATTCATTATTCATCATTTTATTTCTTTTTTGGGTGGCGCGGTTCTTGCATCCTTTTGTAGAATCTTTCATCCAAACTGCAATATACTCCCTTCATTCTTCACTTTTTCTCCTCTTATTAATCTCTGTTCATTCATCCTCACAGTTTGGATTCGTTGTGTCTTAATTTTCATTTGAATTCCTTTTGTTCCTTCTCATTCGATGACGTTTTCCAGCTGACCCTCCGTTTCTGTTATTCTCCTTTCCTGACTTTACTCCATTCATCCAGTTACAAAATCCAGACAAAAACGACATTCTGCAACCTCTACCGGCTAGATTGGCTCGCTCACATGCTTTTTAAAATGTTTCAGCTCAACAGCACTTTGTGCAAAAGTAGAAAAAAAAAAAAAAGACGTCCCAATGTCACAATCAGTGCAGTCATCGCTTATGTGGTGGCACAATGGTGAGGCAATGAAATGGTTCATAAGAAACACTAAAAATGAACGGAAATGGAGCAAGAAGAGGTTGTTGAGGGCAGGCGGTCTGATGCAGCACTCAATCACTGCTTCTTGTTCAGCCCTGAGAGCCTCAAATGGCTTATTTTTAAATGGGACGGATTATTGAAATTTCATTCTTTTTTCTTTGCCCGATAGCTGATATTTAGATGTCTGAGGTGACAACCAACTCAAAAACTCCAACACAATCTTACCGTTTTGTTGTAGGTTTAAACATATCGGCTACGACCATCTACAGAAGAGAAGGATCTGTTGCATTTTAACCAGAAAATATATATCTGAAGTTTCATATCTGATCTATTTTGAGGAATCGTAATTTGTTTCCTCTCGCTAGTAAATGCGACACTTTACAGCAGTGGAAAGATAAGAAGCTCTTTATTTCGCATCACTCAAAGGACAGCTTGACTTTTTTTTTTAAAAAGTTTCTCCTGCAGCTAATCTTTTAAGAATCTATTAACTAATATAACTAACTAGTCCAGACAGCTGAAATAGTCTATCAATGAGTCTGATGTGTAAAAATATGGGAAAATCAAACGTGCGCAGAAGCACTGCTGGCTGTTATACATGGTTTAGATTTAATTCAGAAACAGTAAATGTCACTTATAGCTGCTGGATATATATGCAACAATTATGGAATTTGTGTAAATGTGGCATTGACCAAATAAAAGCATCAAATAATCA
This sequence comes from Poecilia formosa, assembly GCF_000485575.1. NCBI lineage: Eukaryota > Metazoa > Chordata > Actinopteri > Cyprinodontiformes > Poeciliidae > Poecilia > Poecilia formosa. The sequence goes on from NW_006800131.1 coordinate 1,174,390, forward strand.
TAAAATAAAATGTATACGTGTTTCCAGTTGATGGATGAATGTACACTGCTTGGGGTGTAATGTCCAATAATGTCTAATATCCATTCTGTATGCAGTGGACTATTTACTATATGATTAAAAAATAGCTGTAGTATATTTATGAATTCATGCAGTGTGGTTGTTAAAGTCAAGATATAAATTTCCAAATATGTTTATCCCTATTGAGGGTTGATGTTAAATATTTCAAATTCTAGATCCATTGCAGTTCACTTCATAAATGATGCACATATTTTGTATTCACACGATAACTTTTGTTTCTCAATTTCTTTCATTTCCGTGGGTCAGAACCCACACTAGAGGCGATTTTAGACGTACCGTATTTAAAATCGTCAGCCTACGTCGCTGGATGACTTGGCTCAGAGGTGAGGAATGATGCAGAAAGATGCAGTCAGGCTTCTTGATTCCCACCTTCAGTGACCGGATTAAAAACAAACCATTTCCCCTCTCGCCTCTCAGCCATGTTATTGTGCATTTATTTATTTTTTTATTGCATAGTTTGGCATTGTTCAACGTAACGCTTTGGAATAAAGTTGATTTCCTCAACTGTGGGCGGCCTGTAAATTCCTGTAGACATTGGCACGCCGTCATGTTCTCTGAACAAAGATATTGTTTGAAAATGTGTGCACTCAGTTCGCAAATCTGCCGGCACAGATTGCAAAACATAAGATACTGATATCCCATCTGCAACACTCCTCAATTAATTACTTGATACATAAAGCTGTGTTTTCAGTTTTGGTGGATTCGTGCTTACGTTTGGGTGTTCACAGATTGTCCAAGACCTGTGTGATGCCAAAACCTTTTTAATATGCTTATAGATTAGATGAAAGCATAATAGATGCAATGGCTCAGGAAAGAAATAACTTGGTGACACACGGGAATCATTTCTTTTGAATGAGGTTAACATTTAGGTTTATGGGCTTGCATCAGACTGCAGATCAAAGTGCCTTCCTTCTTTCTATTTATATATTTTCTTAAATATGTTTAGTGTGGAGAGACACAGAAAGCAAATCTGTACTGAGGCCAGGCGTCTGTTGGCAGGGGTCTCCTCAGCCAGCAGTGAACCACAGGAAGCATAAGAGCCGATTTCAAGCTGCATGAAATCAAGATTTCACAGAGCTAAATGTGTTGCTGCGCCTCCCCGAACTGAGGCCTGCAGATTGATTACAGCCTGGATTAGTTTTGTGCCCGATCCATAGTTTACTCATTAATACCGTAAACTTTCAAAGGAAACAGTGAGAGCCAGAGGAGGGAGAGGGGAAAAAAAACAAAAGACTATAGCTATTCTCCTTTCCCTCTTTCTGTTAGTTCCTCAGTCCGATTATAGTTTCAGTTTCATTTAGGTGGTCTTTCAGTTACTCTGGCACCCGTGAAGTCTTTTTGTTAGAATTTGTCCTTCAGCCTGACACACAAACACACAACCACGCACACAGGCGCACAGCGGCAGAAACTGGTGTATTGCTTGTCAGGATGAAAACTGATTCCACTTTCTCAGTCTGGCACTTGGGGCGCCCACTCAAGGCCAGCAGACACACAAACATACATGCGAGGCATCAGCCCGGCACACACTTAAAGTCCCACACACAGCCAGACTGAGGGAGACACACGGAGAAGTGATGCAGTTCAGCAGTGAAACGCGTTTTGAGTACATGTAAAGTAGAAAACATGTTTCACAATGTAAATAAAAGCCTGATTTGATGCATGCTCACTTGGACTGAAGACGGACCAGCTTTGGGTTTATTCATTCGTTTGCTAATTCATGTTCATCTCTTCCTGTTTCATTTACACCTGCTTTCATTTTGCACCCATTTGGTTAATTTGACGGGTTCAATTAAAAAAAACAAAACTTCAATTTGCTGATGCAGTTTGTAGCCAGATACATCCTGCTGAATGTGCATTAATAACAGAGTTACCTCCTACTGGTAAATAATGATTATTCCAATCACATAAGCACATTTTTTGACAATTGATTGTCAATATATTATAAAAGAACTTTAAATAATCTGCTTGTAAAGCAGGTTAAACTGACCTTAATGTATGTACAAAGATGCATTCAAAATGTTTTCTTTTATACTTACAAATGTTGGCCACAGCATATGAGGAATAGATGAACTGACCAACATCCTCTTAAACAATAAACTTTCCTCAAATCAATCTGATTCAATGTATACATAAAAACTCTGAACTCCTGAGGCGGAAAAAAAACACTAGAATAGTGGTAAAGTCGTACCAGTAGCTATTAATGTTCACATTTATCTTTCTGAAGTTGTAGTCTGTGGGTTTTTTTGTGTTTACAGATTGAGCTCCAGGACCAGATGAATAAATGTCCTGACTAATGGATCCCATCTGCACATACCGCTTAGTCAAAAGTTACTCTCCACAATTAATTGGTGCCTGATGCAGCATTTCTACCCTTTTAACAATCAGTTCTGGAACGACGCACATGTAGCAAAATATCTTTAAGACTCAAAGGGTCCAAGAAATTTGTAATAATGAGTTCAAGGTCAATCATTTATTGTACAATAAAACATACTTCATCTAATTGGCTTTGGAGTTTTCAGAAAACTACTACGTTTAAAAAAAAGACTAACGGCAAAACATTCAATGGAAATTCAAACTAATTTCTACTGAAAGTTGCACGACTGCAGCAGCAAAGCATCTTTTCTTTCTTGTAGGGTTAAAATAAAACCTTAATAAAGATGCAAAACTCTGTCCAGTAGAATCTGTTTATGCATCAGGGTAAAAGTGCAGCTCCATTTCTCTTGTTTGGCAGATTCAAAACAGAAAATGTGCTGCAACAGAATATTTTCTCTGTTGAAAAATCAACATTACTGACCCCCAACCACTGCTGTCTTCACATTCATATTCACTCCATGGCCCTGACCCAGAATGAATTCAGCACCAATCGCATCTTACTTTGTTAAAATGTCTGTGAGAACATGTACTCTAACTTATGGTTTGATCAGTCGACATATTATTTTTCACATTACTTGTCAGTTCATCCCAATAAGCAAATGAAAATAGGCATTGAACTCTTTCTCAGTGAAATATTTAACCAGTTGAAATGTGGCGACTAAAATAGTTCCAGTAACGCTTTCTGTTCAAATTAAACAAAATAATCCACACATTTGGCATAAATCCATTCAAATAGTTGAATACGAAAATACTTTTATAAGGTAAAGAACCACCATCAAATGACAGATACAAAATGCATTCTGGATATGTAGGGCTCACCAAAAAGAGAAAAATATATCCAATAAGACCTAAAGAAAGTTGGCCAGAGAAAATAAAATTCAAAATTAACTTCTACCAACTAGTAGGCCAACTTCTCTATTTATGGTTTAAATCCATTTTTTTTCCAAATGAGAGAACTGAAGCCACAGCATCTCAATGGATGCTGTAAATGACCAAATAAGTGGATCTGCCCCCATGCTGCAGACCCTAATCTCATTATCACTTATCAGCCTTCACTATAATCACAGCCGCTTCAGCCGCCGCGACCCGTCTGACACCAATCTCATTGAAACCTCAGAGTTGCTCTGACATTCTCCCAATAACAGTTAATCCAGAGCCACCGGGCCGCGGAGGTGAACCGCTGTTCATCTGGCCCACAAACAGGAAGCTGCCACAGAATGATTTCTGTCAATTATCTAAATGAAAGCAGCTGCAGTGTCTCAAAGGGGAGGAGCTGTTTCACAAAGAAGGTGGTGGTTGTAAGATTTAATGGCTGTGCAAAGCAGAAGGGAGATGGATTGTTAAACAGATGCACCAACAGTGTTGGTGATTGGCGCATTTATCTGTGATGCTTCTGCAATTAAAGACGATGCAAATACTAAGAATTTAATATATTTACGTTTTAGGATAATAGTCATAATGCACCTAATACATTTGTACTAAAATGGTGGTTTACTCTTGCAACAAATGAATGCATAAAAAGACTCATCAGCGATGGTGTTATTACAGACATTCACAGTGACTGAACATAATTTATCGTGTCTCCATCTAATTTTTGATCTTTGTTAGTGACTTGGTGTGATTATGTTTCACTGGAAGAAACTCCTTGAGGCAGATTGTGAAGTGGTCCAGTCAGCTCACTGATGAGCCTCGACTGTGTCCAGCTTCCCTGTAAGCCAAGCAGGAATAACGAAGGCATTCAACAACACGGAGGTTTAGTTTCTTCCACACTCAGTTTATTCCTGCTGCTTAAAACTTAGAAGACGATCCTAATAACAACTTTCTGGGCACTTGTTTCCATTCATTTTAATATTCTTTAAAACTTTGACCTCAGAGCCTATAGCTTTTTGCAAGCTGTGCTTCTGACATTTGGCTGTTTGTTTTTAAACTTGATCACTTAATTATTCTGTAAAATCAGTATTTGAAGTATAAGCAACATGAGCAAATGAGCTACAAGTGGGTATATGTAACAGCATGTGATCTATATGTCTGATTACCATCATTTAATATATTTATTAGAAATGTCCCAATTCAACCCAAAGTATTGGATCGCAGCTTTATTAAACAAAGTTTCCTGATTAAATTCAACCTTCACTAAAGCTTAAAGTAATAAATAATAAATAGTTGTCATAATTAGCCTCACATTTGTTATACATATTTTATTGTTGCTTTCAGCAATCTCCTTTTTTTTATTCGCCAGTTTTTACTCCAGAAGCAGCTATGAAGAGCCTCATCGAGGATTCTTTTGTAATTTAAATTTTCCATACAGAGATGATGGAAAACCACTGGACATGACGGTGAGAAGTCAAAATATAAATTGACCCAATATTTTAAGTATGGCAGTAAAGAATAGATTTACATAATTCTTATTTCCCCTTTGTTTCAAAGTCTTTTCAGCCACTGACAGCAGGTTGTTAAGGACCGTAGCTAATGGCTGCTCATGGTTTCCTGTGTAAGAATGAGATTCATTCATTATACTAATTCTGCTTCATCTTAAGAGATGACAGGTGGGCAGAGGAAGCCTCAGGTGTAGCTCAGGGAAAGGAAGAAACGTTGTTAAGCCTTTAATGTTGTTTAAAAACTGCATCTTTTTTGTATCCAGCTTTTCAGCTTAGATGTAAAATATCTGATAATAAAGTTTATTTAGTTTTAAAGATAATTTTGTATTGGCTATCAACCGTGACCTCCAATAGTAATAATAATAATAAAAATGACAAAAAAAGGAAGTAATCTAAATGCATGCATGGTGAAACGATTTCACTGACTGAAATTTGGCCTTCTAGATTTTAGTGCTTATTCGAGACTGCACTGGTGTGTGCAACGTGTTTTTCTGCAGTAAAATGAGCAGTTAGGCAAGAGGTTAATTTCTACACCGTGCAAATTTGGTGTTTCAGATTGTCTGCATTCATGTTGGAATAAATACATGGGAAGGTAATTTTACCCCCAGCAAAATGGGAATATAAACATGCCACTGCAGTCACAAAAACACACTAATTGGCAGGCTGTCTCTTGAGGCGATGCATAATTGTTCTTACTGAGGCGGCTTTGTCTGAAAAATTATGGCAGAAATAACACACAAACTTCCTGAACAAGTTCATTTCTGGATATTTAGTTTGAGGCAAGTCATGTCTGTAAGGAGTTTTTTTTTTTTTTTTTTTTCAAAAAGGAATAGAGCATTACCATAAGATCATGTCAGAGGAATAATAAATGTGCTTTTCTCTGTCAGCTCTGAGTGTGTGTGTGTGTGTGTGTGTGTGTGTGTGTGTGTGTGTGTGTGTCAGCACCATGGATAGCTCCCTCCAACAAACGGTTTTCTTGCTTGGTTTTCACCAATTCTTTGTTTCCAAAGCGTAAAACTGGCACCATCTCATGCTGGCACATGTGGATCACTAAAGAATCAAAATGTTTTAAGCAACATGTCAAATCTTTTCTGCTTTCAATCTGATTAATAGCAAAACTCTGAGCTTTAGCATAAATAAGAAGTAAACTTTGCATGTTAATCAGGCCATATCACTGTTCGTTGACTTTCGACCACCATTTTCCACTGGCTCCATAAATGCCATTTACCTCTTAATCCTCAGACGGTGCTGGTCTTTGAATATCACCAGTTAGTTAATAAATCTTGCTCTGTAAGCTGTGTTTAAGTCTCATTTGCAACGCTGCTGCTGCTGATTAGTGATTGGCTGGCTGGGGTTTTGAAGCATTCAAACTCGATTAGATTGTGATGGTGATGACAGGGTAGCAGATGCTGACATAGTGATTTGGGATCTGCTAAAGAAATAAAAATACAGCAGAGGGAGAATGACGCATTTCCTCAAAAACATGTTTTTAGTGATATAATTGTGCATCTCTCAGCTGTCTGTCTTGATGTGTAAACCTAAACCGGCTGTTTAAAAAAAACACAGTAAAGGTCTGGCAGCAGCACCAGTCCTGATGAAGCACTGCAACAGCTTTGAGGAAAACTATAAACTGGAATGTATTGATGGCAATACAGATTTTATGGTGAATGACAATAAAGTGTTGGCCTCAGTAACACATTACCACAGTGATGGGCCACCACTTACTGAGAGATGTAGCCTTCCTGGGACATTTTGGGTGTGTTTGTGCTTTTATGCGTCTCCCAGTACTCAGCTGGATCTGCCAGAGGTTTCCTCTTGTTTAAAACAAAATTGCTGTTGCCTCTCTAATTAAAATATAAAGTGAATTTGACTGTGTTTTACTGAGTCACATTAAATGTAATTGAACAGTAATATTGAGTAAATTAGAAAATGACTTCTGATGAGGCTTGTTTGTCAGATTAAAAAAAAAAAAATATATATATATATATATATATATATATATATATATAAACTTTTAGGAACGTTTTAAACACGTACGTCATGAATTTAATGTAATATTCCAATCTTAAATGTATTTTTTTCACCTAGTTATAAGCTAAAAATCATCATAGTTAAATTAAATGTAATGAAAAAAAATGCTCAAAACACCAGTGTGTGTAATTAATTGATATGTTTCACTTAATGAATTGAATTACTGAAGTGAATTATTTTTTCAAATTATTTTCTTATTGAATGCCTGTAATTAAAGTTGAATTTTAATGTGATTGATTAATAAATTACATATTTCTACAAAGCATAACTAGATGATGATTTAAAGATAATATTAAGTATCTATTTGTGAACTGGTGCTACATGAGAAACTTGTGTATATATATATATATATATATATCCACTTATTGATTACTTTTGGGCTAATTGATGGAAAATCTTTAATTTATATTCCAGTATTGGATTTGACTAATGTTTGAATGTAGCTTGTGTCCCCTTGTATTAGCAGAGAATATTTTTTATATTTATCCAAATTCATATTTTTGCATTTTGCCACTATCCAGGCCGTCCGTTTTCTGTTTTAGGTGCTACCTTTTAAATGCCAGCTCTCTGTTTTCCTCTGTTTTCACTTTTGAACCGAGACTAAACCTGCCATGAGCAAAACTGCTATGAGACGTCTTGATGCAGCTCCTGTCTGCTCCAAGATTCACAGATAATCTTTAACTGAATCGTATAACCCAGAGGTCAACAGGACTGTGGTTTCATACAACTGACTGCAGTGGAAAGCTGGGAATACTGTGGAAAACCATAACTTTGAATAAAGACGATCCATACTGTGGATTGCCTCCGTCTAAAAGAACTGTCTGCCGTCTACAAGGAGCTGCCTTCAGTGCTGCTCTTCCCTTCAGCGCTGACTTGTTTGACTGATATGAATGAAAATCACTGCGGTCCTTCCAACTAGTCTGAATATGAAGCTTTGTGACGGCAGAAGAACTAAGAGTGAAATATGTCTAATCTACTTCTATATGAAATGCCAAAGCTGTACAAAGCTCTGCTTCTGCTGCAGGCAGAAAGATGGGTGGTAAAGAGTTAAACTTGTTCAGCTTAATGTCTTAACTCCCACAGGAAGCAGTGTTCTATTGATTAATCCTGTTGTAAATGTGCAATCGATCAAACTCTCTTCAGTGGGCGTACTACAGCAGCCAAACCAGATCAGATTTATGATCAAATCTCGATATTAGCCTTTTCTATAAATCACCGTACATCACTGCAGAGTCTGGCGCTCTTGTTTGAACCCTGTGTGGCACATTAGCTCTGCAGTTCAGATGACGGATCGCCGCTGCCAAATAGATGCTCATGTTCAGACTGCAGAAAACATGCAGCGAGGAGAAGGAGAACAAGATGTTTCAATTATCCAAATGGGTTACCGGTTGAGTGACAGGGAATGACAAAAGATTTTTTAAAAAAATGCTCAGCCTCAGTGTGACGTTCATCTTCTCTTTAAAGGAAGAAAACAAAGGTTGCTTAAAGCTTGACCCACCACATAAGAGATACTGGAAGAGCTGTGATTCTAGACTCTTACATCTTTATGAGAAATTAAAATGATTAAAACGGGAAAAGCCAAGAATCTCTTGGATTCTTCTGTTTTAAATGGGCTGCCAATGCGCTTATAGCATCACATTTTTCTCCAAACAAAAGGGCAAAAATGTTTGTTTGTTTTTTTAATCTGCTGGTAGGCAATCAGGAAGTCCTGTCAGTATGTGGCATTTATTCCTCCTGTTTAATTTCAACATTTGTTTGAAGATGCAAACTGGTTTGAGCCTGGGGCAGATTCATAATGAGAATAAGTAAGGCTGTATAAAATAAATTATATCATGCATGCTTCCAAGTTTACACCAAAGTCGTATCCTCCCTTCACTGCATTGCATCATGAAATTAACAGATCCAGGAGTGAAACTGTGATGCACCTCTCCCTAGAGTTAGTTTATATTCTTGGAGGTTTGTGAGGAGAATCCTGACCAGATAACCATCTAAACTCAGCTGCTCCTTTTTATTTAAAGAAACTGGAGCTTCACCAGGTGCTCCCCAGAGGACGGCCCTCCTCACGCCATCTCTAGGTTCGAGTCTGCCCACCCCATGGAGGGAGGAAGCTTATTTGAGCCTCTTGCATCAAGGATTTAGTGTTTTCAGTCAAGAAAAAAATCAGCTCATGACCTTCACTTAGGATTGGAACATGGACAGGATGGTAAATTGACAAAATAAAAATGAAGTCATGTGGTTCCTAGCTGGAACAGGGAGAAGGCAGGCTATTTAAACTGAACATTGTTTGTGCGCAGAGCTTTACCAAAGACATTAACCAGACAATACATTTGTTTTCTATAGAAGCTGAATATTTTTTTTTAAATTACATTACTCTGTTTTGATTACTTCTTGTGTTTCACATTAGTCTACAATTCAGAAAATAACTAAACACAAAACTGACTGTTCATCCAAACTCAAAATATTCAAAGAGCTGTCTATTATGGAAGATGATTATTGCTAATAACCTCACCATAGAACCCCAATCTTCACTTAAATGTGCATCAGTCATTTAATGTCACTTAATATGTTACTACAGTGCAGACAAGTATTTATATTCGACTGTCTTCCCTTTACAAACAAGTCGAGGCTGTTAACTAACCTCTGTGTTTTAAATTTACCATTAAAAAAATCTAAGTGCTAAAATGGCACAGTTAAAAAAAACAAACAAACAAAAAAAAAAAAAAAAACAGAGTGGCAGCACCTTGACGTAATTTTAATTGAATGATCTTTTTGTAGATTGTACATGAAAGCTAATCTTGAGAGGTGAATACAGAAGAGACCAATTTGGTTGCAGCATTTTGGATCCTCTGATGGATTTTAGGAATTATTTGCATTGCAGCAGCTCTGCTTGTTAAAATGGCATGAACTGGAGCAACTCTGAGCTTTCTGTGATATTATGCTAATGTTGGAACTGTAGCTGAAATAAGAAGCAATGCGGCAGAGACCTGTTCAATGTGTACATAAAAAAAAATAAAAAATCATTAATGACTTTTATGGTATAATTGCCACAGTAATGTATGCATGTCTGTCATGTACTTTATCTTTTACATTCAATCTTTTGCTAGTTTAACTCTTCATTACTTTTGGTTAATTTTGTCCAAGTTATGCAAGTTGCATGCCATCTCTGAATTTGTTGACAAATCAACACAACCAAAGTGGCAGAGAGTGAAAACGGACATGAGCTCACATTTTATTGTAGACTCCAAATAAACATACAAACCTGGAGGTCATCGACACATTATAATGTCTCGACTGACCGGAAATTTTTCCATGCGTCCGTCCCATGCAGCAGTACACATCCAGGTGTAAATTACATATGAGAAATGGGACGCAGCTTTAGGCAGAGCGAGGACTAAATGAAGCCAACTCTTCTCCAGGTTGAGCTCTGAGCTGTACAAGCGTGACTGACTGAGTGACTAGTCATTCATCAGTGCTCATACTTTGTCTGGGCCTCGTCTCGTTGAATGAGAATTGACATCAGGGCTGATTTAGCTTATAGCAACCAATTAATGATTTAAGGAATAAAACACACACGCAGTGACCTACATACTGATTGAGGAGGTTTTGTATTGAGAAATATGACTCGTCCCACAGAGAGCTTGGTCATAAATTAGCTGTTTACTACTTTTTTAAGCTAAATATGCAAGAAATCCTCCAAGTTTCTCTTTGTACGTTTTTTTTTTTTTCTTGCATTGCACTAAATTACTTGGATGCATTTAGCATTACTCTGAGAGAGCAAAGGCTCCTAAGGACCAGTGATATTTATATTAAAGAGTATTTACGCGTTAGATGATTTCTTTGTAATTTGAAAATCTAAGTGCATCTTCCCTGGCAACCAGAGTTTTTGAGAAGTCTTTGGAAACTATAAAGCTTGTATTTGCTAATGCTAATAACAATAATGCTAATTATTTTCACCAGTTGCACGGACGTACCAATGCTTAGCTTAAACTGAGGCCAACCTCTTTGATAAGATTTCATGTAACAGTAGATTTTAGGTTGCATAACACCAAATGGCAAAGGAGGACCAGAAGCAGTGCAGCATTGCTACATTGGACTTCACACATGTGAAGTGTAATCCTGCTGCAGTTGTTGCATGAAGTTCTCTTTTGAACTGTGAACATCATCTCAAAGGGTTAAAATCATTTTGATTAATAAAAAATAATTCAGATTCATTCATGCAAGACATGTGAGACCTATAAGACTGTTTCTATCTGTTCAAATTAAAATATGCTATAATTGCTAAAAAGCTGGTGGTGCAATTTGCACCTGCATGGCTGAAAATCACAAACGCAACTCAAGCAACAGGCATCAGGAGTCGAGTTTATTTAAGGACACCAACACAGATCATTAAAATGCAATGATGTGCAATACTGTGGACCAGACCTGGACACCACTAGTTAATGGTGCGCACCAGTGTCCACAATAAGCCCTAATTATGTGATGCGAGCAAGCAGACTAATTACTGCGTTGGACTACATTTGACTTATGAGCAAATTAATACTTCATGGGCCAGATGGAATAAGCTCATCACTTTGCAGATGTAGAATGTGTAGTTTTAGCTGACTAATTTCTTTTCAAATTTAAAACTAATGAACTTTTTTTCCACAGCAGATGGAACGCACGCTCCTTCTTCTTTTTAGAAGACTTTTTGTGGGAGTCACTTTTATTAGATATTATTGTTAAATGATTTTGTATCTGGGAGACTTGAATAAATAGGATTTTTTTCCTTGTATTTCAATCGTTTAAATTACTTCACAAAGCTATTGGGCTACTTTCTGTTTCCCAGCTTATATATCACAACATGGCCTCATTAGAAAGAAGGAAATCTACCAGTGATGACTGAAAGAGAATTTGCTAGATGGAATTGAGTCTAAAGCTGATTACTTAAATTGTCTCATGTATAAAACCAATAAAAAGCAGCTAGAGGGGTAAAAAAAGGGGAAGCGGCCTCTGCTAAACTGTCAAAAGGGAGAGTGAAAGATGATTATTACCACCAGCAGCTTGTTCAAACGCTGCGAAGCCACAAAGCTCCAGTACAAGATTTCCAGCAATCATCACATCACAGAAGCCGTTTTATCAAAGGTGCACGGCTTGAAACAAGATATCAGCGCGGCGCTGAGGGACTTTTCAAAGCAGGATCATTTTTACTGAGCAAAATGGCAAATTTCCACCGTTACTGAGATAATCTTGGTCAATCTCATGGTTCTGGGGTGGAACTACCACGTTACTTCCCATTACCTACTTAATGTGTGTTTTCTGATGCTTTTGCCATTGTTGTTCTTCCCTCCTTTTCCCGTTCAACGCACACAGAATAAATCAAGTGGATGACATTAAGAATAGCTTGGGTCGTCTGTAGTTTGAGATGAAAAGTGAGCAAGAAAAGTGCAGACAACATGACTGACGGCGCTTTCAGATCAAAATGGAAAAGGACGCAAATGGGAGGAGAAAAAAAAACAAGTCGTTACTCCGACTGCTCATTTTTCTCTGTTTGTGCATTTCCTTTGAGGATAAGGAGAAAGTGTGTTTTTTTTTCTTTGCCATGTCTGAGTTCACCTTTTTTTTTTCTTTTCATTTGTCACTTCATACGACAGAACAAATCAAGAGATTGAGGAGATGACACAAAGGTGATTGAGGAGGGGACGAGAGGGAAGCGTGTCACCTTCATGCTCTCCTCTGTCACTTCGGGTGACGATAAAAAAGGAAACAAGGAGTTGGAAAAAGTCAGACAGAAATTAATATTAGAGGAGCCAGAAATTCAGAGGTATGCAGTCGGCGCAACATGAATGACGAGCAGGGACACATGAGAAAAAAGGTGACAATTATTCCAAATGTATAATAATAATGCATTTTGGAACAGAATTGATTAATAAAATAAGTGAGACGCCAAGAAAACCTTGGTAATTCCACTAATTTATTTCTGTGGTATTACAGTTGTACGATGTGATAATCTGACCTTGCCTTGAGGTTTAGATGAGTGTTAATTACTTGCAGACAGAAATCAGAGCAAGTTAAAGGAGCTTTTTAAAATACAACTTTGGTTCAGAGGATTTCAACAGAAGCTGAAGTAATTGAGGTCTTAACATTCGATTTTTGAAGCGGTTCCCCTAAAACGAGCAAAATCGAAATAAAAAAAGGAAACGCAGCTCAGCTGAAGTTATCTAAATAAACTTCCAGACTTCTGTTGTCGGCGCGACAAACGGCTCAACGCTTTGATTCTGTGAAAACACTGTGTGAAAATGATTGATCCGAGTCTCTGCTGATGAACCAGCTCCTTTAAAACGGTTTTCATCATGATGGAAGCGTTTCTGTGTGGCGACTCCAACATGCCATCAGTATGTTAATGCTTGTAAATGACTGCAGCTTTTGCACTGTGGTTGTATTGGTAAACGCAGGGCTAAATGCTAATTTCTTCTCATTTATAGCTACAGATGAAACCCTTACCCTCAGGAGAGAAAGGAAGCTCCCCTTACCCTCCTTTCTTTCTCCGTCTACTCGCAGCGGATGTTCGCGATGACCCGCTGACACCGACCTCCTCCACCCTCCGTCATCCTCAAGGTCTCTCATGAAAATGGCCCCGACCGGCTGGCTGTGGCCGCTGCTGCTGACGGTCCTCAAGCTTCGTTTGTGTTTTCTGTCCGCGTCGGCCTCAACCACAGCCTTCCCCAAAGACCTGGAGCCACTCCATGCTGTCGGCTCGGAGCGTGAGTGAATCCCTCAGAGGCCGTGTTGGTCTTGATGACGAGTTGGCTCAGTACTAACTTTTGATGCTGCTAAATTTATCTGTATCTGGTTCATAGCTATGCCTTATTGATGTGGTCATATAACAATTTGCAATCACAAATAATTCATTTCAGAACAAAAATGGAAATCACTGTTGTCATACACTGTAAAAAAGACAAATAACCTTTTGATTTTTGTTTGATATTAAATCTGAATAAACTTTTCCTGTTTCAGATCAGCTAAAATTATAATAAATTTCTACTTGTTAAATACAAGAATGATGAAAAACTGTATTACTTTTTAAAACTTCTCGTATTCAGAAGTTTATAAGCTGATAAGTGACATTTCCAAATTGTTTGCAGAGTCGTACCAGTATCCAGGCTTTCAGGGTCTGCTGCAGGACAACGACACGCTGCGTCTGGGTCTGGACTTTCAGAGAATGTTGCGGATCAATCACATTCTTTACATCGCAGCAAGGTCAGTTGGTCAGAACTAAAGCAGTTGGCATCAATGCTAATTGCACTTGACTGTTGGTATTCCTGTACTGGATATCTATAGCCATAAAACATTTCATTTTTTGTGCATCTTGATTGAAGTGTATCATTAAGGTAAAACAATGGTGATTTGAGTACCCACCATAATAAAATGTTGACCTTTTTAGTGGTTCAGTCAGTGCCTTTGTGTAATTTAGTTCGACTTTTCTGTGTATTCTCATTTGTAAAGTCACGTCCCTTAAAATTATGATGTAATGAAGCATCGGAGCCCAAACGGATGTTACTCAGTTTGTGCAATTTACCAAAAGCCATCAAGTGCAATTGACATTTAATATGTAGGACTCGTAGTACACTCTGTCTCCATCTGTTCTGCCCAACTCAAAAAAGTATTATAATTTAAGAGGTACACGGCATCCACTAGCCTCATCTAAAGTGCATCTTCCTGCTCACATGTAGTTACCGACTCAAGAAAAATAGAGCAAATGCAAATAGACAGAATGTAAGGTGCAGGATTGGAACACATTCAATAATCTAACATATTTATTCTCCGATTTTGATAAATATTCATATTCAGACATGATAAAGGTAAAGTTAAAACCAGTAAAAATACAAAGGGGGACCAAACATGCAAGTCCTATTATTATTATTATTATTATTACTACCACTTGAAGAGTTGGCAAACAATACTGGATTGGATGAAAACCAACCTTCCACATATAGAAGCATTTATTTGTGGTGCATCTGAAGCAGCATCTTCATCATAATTCAGTAAATCTGAGTGAGTGTGTGCGGTGAAGCCTGACTCTATGCTTTGAACTCTTCAGGGATCATGTGTTTGCTGTGAACCTCACGACGGCATCAGAGGAGTTTGTTCCACAGCTGGTGAGTAAATTTATACGATAAACAGTTTATTTTTGGATATGTTGCTTCAAGAGATCACAAACATGTCTGCATCGAGTATTCTTGATGTCAGAATTACTTTGACTGGGTACCTATATCTGCTTTGGGGCAGATACAGCTGTATTTCACCCTTTCTTGCTATATAATATAGCAAATGTATATATCCTAGTTTGTGACTCAGTTTATATATATTTTTTTTCTGTATACAGCACTTTATGCATTTTTATTATGTGTATATTGGTCATTCAACAGAGTTTAACTGTTTTGAAAATCATTATTTTCTCCTTCAGTGTCAGTCAAAGGTGTTGCTAAAATACTTAAAATAAGCTTTAAAAGACCTGAAGTTCTAAGAATAAGAAAGTTAGGAGTAACTTTATTTTGAAGTATATCCACTCTTGTAACAAGGAAACAAAAGAGCATCTACTCTGCTGCTAAGACATATTTTGTTTGGTGACGGGAATTGTTGTGAAAGAACAAAGTACACAGAAGTGGAAGTTATGTTCAATTAAAGGAGATATTTAGTTGCTTTTACAAGTAAAGCTGAACTTTTATTTATTAAAAAAAATAATAAAATGCAGACAAAGTCTAGATAATTCACATCATGGAAGCAAAACTGATATACTGATGTGTGCCAAGGACAGAGCCAGGTGGCACACCGCTTCTAACTCAACTATGCTGAGCTCCATTTTTAAAAATCAGTATTCACAGCAAGTTCCATAGTAACACTTTAAGGTTAATAATATATCCATGTATGCATCCATGCAGTGATTAATAGACTTGTTCATTTCAGTGAACTTCATATATGCGTTTCTGCTTCATTCTGATTTTTAGTCTTGCATAATGTTATCTCCCTCAGAGCAGCATTGGAGCCGACAGCTGACAATGCAGCAAAGAACCTTTTTCCTTATTGCACAATAGATCTATTAAATATCAGGGCGGCAAAACAAAACTAAAGCGGCTTGTAATATTTGAGGCAGCACAAAGGACAAGCTTCCTTTGATCTTCACACCTCCTCTTCATCAAAGGGAAAAGGTTACAGGGTGGCTTCTGACAGTAATAGGCCTTCTAGTGCATTGTGGGGGATGGTGGGCTCGCTGCAGCTCTTTGATGTGAGATGTTACACTCGTTACCAATGATTCGATCCCAGTGGTGCATCTGAGAACCGCGTGGCATCCTGCTCTGTAGCTCTGCACCGTCTGCTTCATAGAAATGCTTTCCTTCTTTATTTGGGAATTCTTGAGCTCCCTGTGTTTTTAAATTTTCACAATAACATGTTTGTTTTTGCTTCTCGGTGGGTTTAATTACAGTGAAACTCGTGCTTCTAGAAAAAAAGTTTGTCATGAGTCGATTGGCAGTGTCACTACAATATCTTTTACTATTAAGAGAACAAGATCAGGAGAGCATAATCTCACTTTTACATTTATTTTTTCTGGAAACCTTGTCATCAAATTTGTGCTTTCTTGAGCTAAAAGCATTTTGTCAAACAATCTCATACAGATAAAGTTCAATTCGTCTTACTTTAAAACTGGACTATTTGACTCATAAATCTAACATTTACTGATCACAAGCATTTTATGTTCCAGAAAGGTCTACATTTCTCGCTCTTGCCTTCATTCACAAACGCAGGAATAAGTCAGACGGCACTGGCTGGTGTGAGATATCATGAATTTAAGCATAAATGTCAGCATGACCTAACTGCTTTTAATTATGACTTCTTGAGATATATATTGATTAAAAGGAGAGGAGCGTTATGTATTTTTCAGATGGAAAGTGATTTTTTTAATAGCAGCATTAGAATTATGTTACCTTCAGTTGTTATAAAAATTAAGCTTTAAAGAAATTTGACTTGGCATTTTTTAGTCCATCGCAGCATCTCGCTGCATAGAGCCGGGAAAAACTCTAGTTTCTCTGTTACTTAATCTGGGATCTCAAACATATTATAAACTGCTGGAACAGTTCAGTTCAGAACCAATAACAGAAAAGTGGCAACACTTCTCTCTTGGAGTCTCCCAGCACCTACCTGAGCAGCTGATTGACCTGAAGTGTTTGCAGCTCTGCAGTCCCATATGACTCACCTTCCTCCTGCTCGTCAGTGCAGCTGCTTTTATTTCTAATCAACTGATTTCACCAGGCAAAGCTCCAGAGAAGGTCTGCTCCGTTATTGAGCGTACGTGTGGCTTGTGTTTCAGAAGCTGACGTGGAGATCCAAAGACGTCAGCAAGTGTACAGTCAGGGGAAAGAACAGCGTGAGTTTTCAATCTGTTTGACTTCTGTCTACATTTTCCAGGTGTTGCCTCCAACAATTACTCGCTACGGTTTATTTTCATAGGAAGGATATTTTCTAATATATGTTTGTGTTTCAGGATGAGTGCTATAACTACGTCAAAGTTCTGGTACCTCGAAACGATGAGACTTTGTTTGCTTGTGGTACCAATGCCTTCAACCCAACCTGCCGGAACTACAAGGTAAAACATTTTCCTCAGACATGAGCTCTTCCTCGTTAGGGCATTTGAAGAACCCCACAGGTGTTTCTTTTTTTTTTTCCCAGCACATTTTTATTCATTCTGTGAGAGCTCTTTCCCAGCTCAATAAATATTGATAGTTTCCAGGCTGAAATGGTGGGAAATAACTCCTGGGTGTTGGAAGGTCTTAAAAAATATTGAGTTATCAGAAAAGGCAAACAGAAATCCTGATAACTGTTTAATTTCATTCGTTTTCTAATGTTTATTTGGTTCAGTGATTGAAACGATTATGATTTAATAAATCCCAGACGAGTAGAAGTGGCATACCAAGCAGTGGTTTACAGTTGCATTAGCTTCCAATGTCTTGTAGGAGGTTGTATGTCGAATGTGTTAAGGTTGGATTATATTTCTCAAAAGCAGAAGGCAGATTACTGTAGCCTTTGCAGTAATAATCTCTTCATAAAACATACTAAATATCCACATGTAAAACTCCCAAACGAAATGGATCAAATCCGAAGCAAATATCCTGTAATTTACCTAATAGATTTAAAACACACTAAGAAGCATAGAGAGGGGTCTCGGAGCCCTCAAACAGAATTAAATTGCTAAAAAAGGATAAAACATTGTCACCTGGATTCCTACATTTATATTAGGTGTGTTAAAAAATGAGTGTATTTTATAGTATTTCCCCTTAAAGTGGATTGAATCTGAATCTGCCTTTACTTTATCCTCCCACCTTGTTCCATCACATTTGCTGTATAATGAACCTCTGTACTGACGGACTGCAGGCAGCTGGTGGAAAATAAGCAGATAAATGGAGGTGTGAGATAGTTTTAGCTCATCTCTTCACTTTCTGCAGGTCAGTGTCAACTGAACCTTTGTCATAAGCTAATTTTTCAATAATTAATGCAAGCAAGCCTTACTGATACCCTCTATTAAGAGGTTGAAGCTACTAACTAGGTTATAGCTTCTGATTACCAGATCGTCTTTTCTTCCTAAAACACTTACAGTAACTCATTTCAGAACAGCTTTTAAGAGTAACACTACTTTGTATTTTATTTCACAATCATGATCTCACACAGAGGAGTTTGATGAATTTGGTTAGTTAAAACACCTACATATTATTATTATTATTATTTGTATTCTTATGGCTCTAGGTTCTAAAACAACCTAAAACTATGTTCCTTCCAACTAATAAACCAGGGTTTCTTTTTAAACTCTGATTTAAAAAGAAACCCTGGTTTCTTCTCCGCTTCGTTTTGCTGTAAATTGGTGTTAATTTATGTCATCTACCGGATGTGAAAATAAACGAATTATTAAGACAGGCTCTCTTTTGCATCTGTATTTTGAATAAAATAAATTAAATGCATGTGTTATAGTAACTTTAAGAAAGCTGCATTAATTTTTTGACAAAACATTACCTAAAGCAGGATAACATGTTCATAATTCAATTTTTTTTTTTGCTTAAATTAGAACTGACTTAACTAAAATCTTCAACAATGTTTTGCTCTTGCTAAGGATGTTAGTATGCAGAGATGTTACCTAAGGTGCTAGGCTAATAGTAGCATGTTTACATGCTAGCTTGCATCAATATAACTCGCTTATCATGCAACACATGCTGCAGTGTAATTCCAGTAAAGAATACACAGAAAAACCAGTTGCCTAATAAACTTAGGACTTTGCTTTTAACATTAAAGAATTTAGCATCTGGTGTTCCAGCTGCCATCTTTAGAGATGTCCTCCAAACATGCAGCTCCAGGAGAAGAACAGGTCACATATGAAATGGATAGATGGGGAGCAGCAGCCGGTACTGTCTCTCTATTTCATCGTGAAATAGGGAAAAAAATCCCAAAGCATTTCTATCGTTCAGGAAAAGATTTGTTTGATCATAATTATATTCACTGCGTTTAAAGAGCTTTGCATGGTTAGAAAAATGGCTGGACTTTTTTATAAAGTGGCAATCTGGATAACGCTCCGGGTGCAACTTAATTTACAAATTTTCTATCAGCAACATGAATAGAGAGTTTAGATCAGTCGGGGCCTCATGAACCAAATTAGAAAGAATTCAAGTTCTAACTTTTTTTTTCTTTCTAACTTCACTTGATGAGTAAAAATCCAGCTGTATCTGTCATCCGTATATTTTATTCCATTCTCTGTGTTAAAGCCCTCCAAGAGATTATTGTGGTTTTATTCTTTTTTCAGTCAGACCCATTCTGTTCACTTTACAAGCCCTGTTTGCCTCCCGTGTTTTAGATAATAAGCCGGAGATCTGTCTCAGGGACATGATGCCTTTGATTCTGACGGAGTTTCCCCTCACTCGTAATTGGCAGCCTCGTCAAAACCAAACAAACTTTCACAAATCCCACCATCCCAGTTGCCACTCAGGAGCCGCGGTTTCTTTTTTTACCCTTCCGCCGCAGTGCTGCAGGTTTGATTGACAGCTTATGACCCTGTTTAGCAGAAACTTCTTGGGCTTTGAAATCTCCTGCTGTGGAGGAGAAAGAAAACATGTTCACCTGAAGAAAAGGAGCTTTTATTCCAGTTTGAAGCATTTGGCTCTAAAAGTAGACATTTGGAATTTGGAGAAACCGCAAAGTCATGTTTCTCTTGAATGATTTCAAAGCTTAGCTTGTATGTTTGACAGCTTTAAATTCTTATGCATTAAAATTTTGTAATTCTGGAAACATTGTGTTGTAAATTAGAGCAATTACAGTCTGCCAAGTCAACATTTAAGATATTCTTAGAGATAATTTTATATATTCTCTTTGTATTGAGGCCATGATGATCCAAAATCCCTTTAAGAGTTGTTTATGCAGGCCAGCAAGTCATTATAAATGTGGGCTCATATGGCCTGCCCTACTCTTGCAGAGGGCTTTTAATTCATCAACATCATTGTCTCCAAGCGCTGCAACAGCGGCAGACGATGAACAATAATACTGGTGGAAATTAGGGTCTATTTACTCTGTATGTGGCTGTTGAGGCGAGACTGTTGGAGATAAACACCAAAGAAAAAGGAAAAATGACATTAATTAAATATTGACTTGGGTTTTAGCTTAAATCCAGTTAATCTCCTGAGTTGGAAAGTTAGGAGACTGTAGAAATCCAAAAAGGAATTGTAAAGGTATGCACGAAAGGAACAAAGCCCTGCTCCGATTTTAAACAACGAAGTATAATAACCGAGGGCTGGATTAGGAATTAAAACGGCAAAGTAGGTTGGCAGAAACGTCGGGGAGTTCAGCATTTGCAGCTCGAAACGGATTCAGCTCCCCAAGGGAGAAAATGGCAGACAGGTGTATTTATGAGGCTTCTCGGGAGGCTAAAGTCTCTCTGTTAGAGATTCAGCTAACACACTCAGAAAGCTGCTGTCGGCTCGTCTGCCAGGGCGACGCTGAGATGATACCGAAGGGCCAGCCTGAATATTAGCAGCATAATTAACCAAATATATAAAACAGAACCTTATCCCAGGCACAAACGTGTCCTTTGTTTGCAAACAGATGTTGAGATTCCTGATGGATTTTTTGGGGGTTTTTCTGCAGTGTGTGCCAAATAACTGAGGGATTTGTTACCAAAGGAACTGTTTTGTCATGAATTTTAAACGGTGACCTTTTGTTTTTGAAATGCGCTCATCTGTGCCGTTACCGTCAGTCTCATTGCAGTATGGAAGGATGAAGCACAACATGTGTGAATTATTAGCACAGCAACACCAAGTGATTTGCAGCTGAACACTGACTGACGCTGGCAGATTATTTGCAGACATCATGTTCATATTTCTGCAAATTCTTTCCAAAAGGTCAAACCAAAACAGATGTTTTTATTATTTTAAAGTGTCTTGAGTTTCTTGGTTTGTTTTGGAGGCGGAGGGGCAGGAATGTGATTTTCTTTCTCTGGTGTTCAGATGACCTCCTTGGAGCAGGTTGGGGAGGAAGTGGTGGGTCAGGCTCGCTGTCCGTTCGAGTCCATTCAGTCCAATGTTGGATTGTTTGCTGGTAAGTTTCAGTAAACCAAGTGAAGGGATCTCTACAGGTTTACATGCACCAGTGCAACAAGTTTATCATAAAAACACTTCATGTTTTCATCAATCATTCTGAAATGAAATGCAATCAATGTCATGAGAACTTTGATTTTATTCCTACTTACTGAATTTCTAAAACTTCGACATGCAGCATCCCCAAGTTTTTGGTGGTAATTTAAACAAGTAAATAGTTAGACATAGAATGAAGCATTTATTTGTCTGGGACATTTAATTACCTGTAATAGATGGTGCTTTAAATCGTTTTCCTAATTTTATTTCGTCCTGTTGTTTGCAGGGGGAGATTTCTATTCGGCCACCATGACGGACTTTCTAGCAAGCGATGCTGTCATCTACAGAAGCCTGGGCGAGGGCCGGCCGGTACTCAGGACCGTCAAATATGACTCCAAATGGCTCAGAGGTATTTTGCAGAAACATGACTTTGATCACTTCATGGCTGGAATCATCTTCACCATCGGCAGCGTTTTAGTTTTGATCTTTAATAACTTTTAGGCGCCACACCTTTCAGCAGCGCAGCCTGCAGCATGCATCGACTTAATACTACATTTAAAATCTGAGCTATTTTCTCTAATTTGAATACGTTTGCATCAGTATTAAAGCCTTTAAAGATCATTCACGGCTTTTAACAGAATAAATTGCAATGGTTACCAGTTGTGTGAAATATTCTTTGTAGTCAATGAGTCCCTAAAGTCTGTGACAGACTTCTACAGATGCTTTGTATGTTCCCTCGTGGTGTTGCAGATCTTCACAGCAGGCACATATGATGTAAACCTGCTGAAACCAAAGCTGAGCCTCTGATTTAATGTTGGGAAAAATTATTCTATTAAAACCTCAATAGACAGCAAATGAAGGAAACGGGTTTGCTTTCAAAATACAACTTGTAATGTTAGTGTTTAGAGTGAGAAGTTTTAAATGCTTTGAAGCCCCAAAACTGTATTTTTGTGTTTATAAAGGCAGTTGTAATTGATCTTAAAACTCAAAAGTGTTACGGCCACATTAGTATTGTCCCTTATTGGTCCACCTAATGGTGAAATAAATTAAAATTAGTGTTGCCCTGGCGGATTGCAGGAATAATAAATCTGTTGACTGTATAAGACGGACAGTAGGAGTCAACCCTTTTAATTTAAACTCCCAATATTTAGTTTTTTTTTTTTTTTTTCTCTGAAAAGGATTCTGGAAACCGTAGAATCAGCTTTTCCAACCTGATCATTCCAGGGATGATTTCAACAACAGAAACGAAGCTTAAACGTTGGAGAAAAATGCGCCTTGAAAATAGATGAAACAGATGATTGTTGTTGTTTTCTCTCTGCAGAGCCTCATTTCCTGCATGCCATCGACTATGGTAACTATGTCTACTTTTTCCTGAGTGAGATCGCAGTGGAATATACAGCCTTGGGCAAGGTACGTGCACGTGTGAAAAGTCTCTTCCACAATGAAACAAGTTGGTTGAAACTTTTTAAAACCAGGAAACAGAAACGAACCCTAAAAGATGAGTTTATATTTCCATAAATCCTTTTTAAACAGTAGTTTGTTGTGTTTTTGTAATCCTGAAAGCAGTAAAACTTATTCTTTTAAAATGAATTTAAATGAGCTACGCACAATGTTTACTCGTCGTCATTTTTTTTTCCTTCTTTTTAATTTTCGCAGGTTGTGTTTTCTCGAGTCGCGCGTGTCTGTAAGAATGATAACGGAGGATCACCCAGAGTTCTGGATAGATACTGGACTTCCTTCCTGAAGGTGATTTTCTTGAGTGAAAGTTGCAGACGTGTCGATTTGATCTCAAGTATCTGATCAGAGTCGGGATGGAAGAGCTCGTCTAAACGAGACGGGTCACTGTTCCAGCAATACGTCACATAATGCAGCTGTGTGCGTATAAATACAGTTATAAATAAGGTAGAATTGAACCTCATTGTGGCAGCATGTTGGAGTAGCTCTGATTTGTTCTTTGTAAAATTTCGTTCCTAATTTTTCTGGTTTTGGATGCAGTGCAGCTCGAAGGATTTTTTTTTTCTTTCTTTCTGTTTTGCTTTTGGACAGCTTTTATGATGCATAACCATGGGAAAAGGACACCGTTTCATACCACAACGGTGTAAATATGCTAACGCTAGCCTAGCATGAGAGCAAACTGGAGTGGATGAAAACATCTAAGGTGACTGCAACACTTCCAAATATTTCCTGCCCATCTGTAAATCAGTTTGTCTTTGTCAGGCCCGGTTGAACTGTTCGGTTCCAGGAGACTCCTTCTTCTACTTCGATGTTCTTCAGTCTCTCACCAACGTGCTGCAGATCAACCAGAGGCCAGCAGTTGTTGGCGTGTTTACCACTCAGTCCAACAGGTGAGCTCACCAAGTATGTTAAGACATTTTGCAGGAAATAAGTTGCTTTGGTGAGAAAGCTCATGTGTTTGAGGTTTCTGTTAATTAGTAGTTTTAGTATGCGTGGCTGTCTTCAGTTGTAAAATTGGTTGTAGGGCATCCTCCTTTGAGCGTAATTTTGGAAAGTGGACAGAAAATTAAGACAATTTTATCAAAGTGGAGAATTAATGAAAAAATATGCAGGAAAATGTTTTAGAAGACTGGTGCATATGTTTTTTTATTGCATCCTTCTTCCAAATGAAAGAAATTATTAGTTTTAGTTGAATTAAAAAGTAAAGGTACTTTAGCTGTTAAGGAGGTCATTTGGAAAGGCAGGGCCTTTTTTAAATGTGTACATTTTGTTAGAAGGGATGTGTGTGGTTATTGTTGGAAAGCAAAGACGTTTCTTTCACTCGACATTTATGGAAATGAGGACATCATTTAAAAACTAGGAACGCGGTACCCAGGTTCTCACTCTCGGGACTTAAAGATTTCACAAAGAAATTGGGTCCCTGTTAAGATTTGGGTCAGGGATAATAACATGTCAAATGGGGTCTTCTCAGGTACAGCTTTACATGACTGTCTGCAAAATATATACAGGTTTTTCTTGGAATCTCTCTTCCCTTGCCATTTTCAATTAATTAATCCCCTTACCTCCTTTTTTTTTACTCTGTGCTCTTTCTTTTCCTTCCATTTTCAGAATACTCATAATAATCCATGAGGCTGACCTCATTAGTTGCAGCTTATTTTATAAAAATTGAGTTTACAAAGGCAAACGTGGCTCAGTGGGTGGAGTAGTCAGTCCAATATTGGATTTTGTTGCCGTTGTGGAAATATAAACTTTAAATTGCTAAACGGATCCTGGTGCGAGTCAGAAATGCTGAGTTTGTTGCTGGGCATCATGGTGCGAGACAGTTGGGTTATTGCTAGGTTTTTGTGGCCGACTTGGGCCAACAGGTTGCCAAATAACAAACAAAACAAGCTCCCAGTTCAGAACCGGCACCAACAGACCCACGCAGACGAGGCACGTGACATAAGACAGAATGTTTCATGATGCATACCTGCTGTCATCACTTCCTGCGTCTCTCCAGCATCCCAGGCTCAGCAGTTTGTGCCTTTTACATGGACGACATCGAGAAAGTCTTCAACGGGAAGTTCAAAGAGCAGAGGACCAGTGACTCATCCTGGACTCCAGTGCCAGACGAACAAGTTCCCAGACCAAGGTGAGCCTTTCTCTACAAGTCAGAGTAATCAGAAACTTTAATCTAGACGCTGAAAAAAATCGTGTGCATGATTTGAATATTATCATATTGTATGTAGTGAGGTTGCTGATTGTAAAAGTTTTCTTTTCTTTTATTCCCAGACCTGGTACTTGTGCAGGCGACGGTCCGGCCTCAGACTACAAATCTTCGGTTCAGTTCCCAGATGAGATGTTGACTTTCATCAAATCTTATCCTCTGATGGATGAGGCGGTTCCCTCCGTCAACGACCGGCCCTGCTTCACACGGACGTCGAGCAGGTAAAACGCATCAGAGCTTCCTGTCCGCTTCCTGAAGTCACAATATGAATGCTGAGCTGGTTCCGGTTCACGTTCTCTGCCATGAACGAGACTGATTATGTTTTAAAATATCAGAGCTCCATTTTGGAAACACATGAGCCATTATGTTCTGCTCCAGATCGTCTGTGAAGTTTGATTAAACATGCATGTTGTGCTGGGGTAAAATGCTTTCTTTTTAGACCTTTAGAAAGCGCTCATCCCGCGATGCATGGTCCAAATCATCAGCAATAGCCAGGTTACGCATGTAGGTGGAAAGAGTTAAGTTTGTCATTTGCTGTCAGATAGAAAATGTAGCAACCGTTACACCTGCTGCAGATAGTGGGAAAGACGGAGTCTGCTTCACAAGATAAGCAGGTGTTGACTGGCTTACACCCACAGATGACACCTGCCCAAATCCCCCTTACCTTCATACTCTTCTTCTTCTTGTTTTTGGCAGAAATTGGCATCCACGAATAAATCTGTTCTTTAAATTATTGTCAGATGTGCTGTTGTAGCAGTGTGAGTACATCTATGCCAGACTGCAGTAACAAGCAAAACGCTTTGGTGTTTTTTTTTTTAATCACCCAGAGAAAACCTGAACTAAATGCTCCAGGAAGGCCAGGACAATAAAAAAAAAGAGTTCTTAAAGGTCAAAATGAAAGAGGAGGATGTAAAGTGTACCCGGAAGGGGCAAGTTAGAAAATTACAGCCACAGCGAGGGATAGTGAATCCGCTACCCGACCTAAAGCCTGGAGGATAATCATCTGTATCAGCCGTGATTAGATGCTGGCTCACAGTAAGTTCTTGCTCCGGCTCCCACCGACTCGGCAGCTCGGAGATTCTGTGACCTTTTTAATCTCCGGCTGTAGATTTCAAATGAGTTTCTGATGGATTCTAATTACCAGTCTGAAATGAGAATGAGATTCTTAATTCCATGTTCGAATTAGCCTCTCTGCTGGAGAGGTCCAGGCTGACCCAGATAATGATGATGCAGATATCCGAAGGGTAGCGAAAATCTGCTGACTCCTTCATGCAGCATTAGTCAGTTCGACTCTTGGGTAAGGAGTGAGCCTCAGTTTGTTAACATTTTGATGTGAGTTTTATGAAGAACGAGGATAAGTGACGATAAAAGTAAAGTAGAAATCAAATGGTTGGTTTTGAATGATTTCTGTAAGAATTGATGCTGATTTCTAAACCATAAAGAGAAATTTAGATTCTTGTTTCAATATGAGACCGATATTTTTGCTTATTATGTAAAGACAGCGGGAACTAGTTTGAGGTTTAAACCACATTATTTCACTTTTTAGCCTTTTTAATATGGTGCCAAAATCATTGCAGCTTTTCTCCTGGTGGTATGACTCTTCTTGATGCTGTCAGTACTCTGTGTATTATGACCAAATGAGGACAGATTTTCCCCTTGTTAGATTTCTTGGGTCAGATTTTCCTCTAAAACCGGCTGTGAACTGCTTTACTGATTGATTTATTGGATTATTAAACAATTTCTTGCAACTATACAGTAATTAACCTGTCTTAACTATTAACTGTATAGATAAGTTTGTAATAGTAGCTGATGATTTCCTAATACACAAGAAATATTGACAAAAGTTGAATTTTTAGATGCACTTTCTGGACATTGAGGTTATGGAGTCGTTACAAGCTTCTAATAACTCACAACACAGATTGGATTTTCAAGCTCTTTTTCTCCTCTTTCTCTTTTTTTCAGGTCCAAGTTGACCCAGATTGTGGTGGATGTTTCAGCCGGTCCCCTTAAGGACAGAACAGTCATGTTCCTGGGCTCAGACGACGGCCGTGTCCTGAAAGTTCTGGCCAGCACACATCCCAATGACAGCTTTGGATCCAAACTCCTGGAGGACATCGACGTTTATAAGCCCTCCAAGTATTGCTCCTCTCGTTTTTAATCCGCCTACCGCTGGCGTTGAAAAATGTGCCCGGATTTCAGAGCAGTGCTCCGTTTTCCGTTTGTGTGCTCAGGTGCAATGTTCAGGGTCAGGAGGACAGGAGGGTTCTGGGACTGGAGTTGGACAAGGACCATCATGCACTGTTTGTTGCTTTTACCAGCTGTGTGATCAGAGTGCCACTCAGCCGCTGCACCCAACATGGAGCCTGTAAAAAGTAAGGAAACAGGAATAAAACTAACGACTTCATACAAACGTTTAATCGTAGGGAAATT
Source organism: Poecilia formosa (assembly GCF_000485575.1). Classification (NCBI taxonomy): domain Eukaryota; kingdom Metazoa; phylum Chordata; class Actinopteri; order Cyprinodontiformes; family Poeciliidae; genus Poecilia; species Poecilia formosa. The sequence goes on from NW_006800131.1 coordinate 1,201,977, forward strand.
ACACTCAATCAAAATGCATTTTAAAATTTAAATTGGAGTCACTGTGAGACGTACGAGTTTAACAAAGTCTCAAGTTTGTTAGCTACAAATCTATTTAACTATTAAAATAGCAAGCCTAATTTGGTAGCATAATAAATATTGTAGAAACACATGTGCATTCGGGGTAATAATGGGGGGAATCTGAATCGTAAAACATGAACATTAAAGAACTTTATTTATAGACTTCATTAGGCTGAAAAGAACAGAGCTCACTGCCCAAATTAGAGCACATTCATCACTTTAGAGGGATGCATGTGCGCTCACACACACATGCACACACTCACATTGGTGTTAATCAGGCTCATTTTAATCACTGAGCAGGATGAATGAAAGCCAGCCAGTCTGGTGTGGCAACAGCTGCAGTGGCAAAGCGAGGCTTGCACCAGCTGTAACTCCATCACGCAAAGCCACGCACGCTCTGCTGCTAGTCAAACACACCACAGCTTCACTGTGGGTTTTACACCCAACCGAGACTCGGATTCGGAAAAACTAACGAGTATGAACAAGACGTCTGCTTTCGATGTAATGAAGCAATTGTTGGTGAAGAATATATTTGAGGTAAATTTTGGTTTATGTCAACCTTAAATGACACCTATTAACATCTGTGGAAGGATAATCTCTTGCCAAATGCAGCTACGGTTGGCGGAGTTGAAATGCAGCCTGGATCAACAGTCAGAACACATGTGGGACTCATTTTACTGCCGAAAGTACCAATAATAGGCATGTTGCATCAGAACTGTGCCATGGAGCAACAGAAGAAGGTTGCCTCGTGTTTTACATCTAGTGGAAACTAGAGGAAGAATGTAAACTTTAGGAGGTGGAGCTATGCTAACAATATGGCTGAAAAACGTCATTATAAGCATTCCATATGGAACATGTTCAATAATTATTGATTTTCTTTTTGCTGTTTTACATATCTGAAATGCAGGCAAACCTGTTATGAAATATTTTTTTAAACTGCTATCAGGCACAGTGGCAAAACCTTGAACCACTGCTGCGCAAGTTACTCAACTGGTTGTTGCTAGGTAACCAAAGAATGAGTGAGTTGCTAGGTAACAAACGAGTGAGTGAGTGAGTTGATGCCACCAACCTAGCTAATCTGGCTGTGAGCGGCTAAAGCCTTTCTTCTGCCTACATTCCCCAGAATGCTGTGCGGTTCTGGATCACAGTTCAGTGAAATAAATGAAAACTCTGTTTCATGTTTCTCATGTGTCTGTCACACACACACACACACACACATATATATAATATACCTGATTTATTGGTCAACTCTAGTTGTCCGACCCACTTTAGAACTTTAAGGATTGATGATCTGCCACTAATGTTTATTTTTTCCATGTTACTAGTAATGGTTGGTTAATGATTATGCACACTGTTGGCCCGCTCCCTGTCTTGTATTTACTGCTATGTGTTGTTTTGGCACATTTTACTGTTGCTCATTTTTTTGAAGTCAGATTGCTTGTCTGTTAGTTTTTGTGCCTTTTATCTTTTGCTTGCGGTATCATTAATTTCCCCGAACCTGAACTTGTTTTTCTACTGAAAGCAAAAAATTTTTATTTTTTTTTTCTGACTGTTGCCTTGACTTCACCCCCTGGTCGCTGGGACTTGGTCTCTTTATTCAGAGTGACTTGCGATGTGACGGTTTGACAGCACTGGTAAATACTTACACTGCTGTTTTGGCTGGCCGCCGTGTCGCCTCGGTGTTTTGCTTGTGAATTGTGCCACTGTGCATTTGCGCGTGATTGATGGGCAGAGCCCGAATAAAACTGGACTGGTAATGGATGAAGGCGTTTGAGACTAGATGTGCAAACACGTGCGAGTTGTTGGCGGCCGTTGTTTGCGTTACCGAGGGTCTGCTAGATTTGAAACGGCTACCTGATGGCAGCTGCTGTCACGAGCGTGTTTGGCTGTGTGTGTTTCAGAAACACATGAAAAGATGGTGACAGCTCACCGTCTCTAAACAAAGGCAGGGGAAACTCAGACGTTGTATTATCAATGTGTCCTTGATCTTAAATGCAGGTCTGTTTTTGAACACGTCTTTGTTTATCTGACTTGCAGAGATATTTTGTGACGACTGTCAAAAGGCCATTTTGAAGGTTCTACTTTTATCTTAATAGCAGGATACTGTAATGTGGACGGTAAGGAGAAGATCGGTTTTTCTTTAGGTCTTCGTATACGAACAACTGCAACAAAATCCACTTATCAATAATTCATATCAAAACAGAGAGAATACAAGTGAGATTTAAATCTTAAATCCCCAAAAGACTCCACTTTGCTTAACTTATCTCTACCTTGTAATTTAAAATAGATTTTTATTTTAGTCCTTAAGTTACACTTTTTGGATCATAAGTTTTGGCAAAATTACACAAAGAACTAAATATTTTCCTTGTTCTACAAGTTTTGTTGTATTTTCCAAGGGTTGTTTTTTTTTATTTATTTGCAATAATATTTAAACTTTGATTTAACTTTAAAAGAATATATTTTTTGCCATATTGTTCATTATTGGCTCCTGTTTTACCAGTAATTGTGTGTCGGTCTTGAAATTTAATGAAATGTTTCATTAAATCCTGATTGGTCTTTTGAATGGAGAGCAACTGATTAGAAACTACTGAAATGTCCACGTTAACTCGCAGAGCTAAACATTGTAGATGAGCAGAGTGAGCTGAATCAATGAAGACAAACAGAGAAGTAACAGGTTTATTATGTGATAATGAAGAAATTAGATCAGTGCTGGGGGAAAATGGGGAGTCCTGAATTGTTTGTGAACCACTTGAACTTGAGCCTGTGTGTGAATTTAACCTCATGAAGGAAAACGTGGAGCCCACTGGACGGCCAAATAACAATAAATTCCCGTCTTCTTCCTTTTCCTCCTCCAGAGCCTGCCTGGCCTCTCGTGACCCTTACTGCATCTGGCTTCGCACCGGGACATGCGCCAACATGGCACCAGGCTTCAAGTATGTTCCAGTTCCTCGTAATCTTTCTCTCACTGTCACGCCGCCGTTCTGTCTCCCCGTACTTCCTGTTATCATCGGTCGGACGGCCAATAAGGCTCCGGAGGTCCTGCTCATCTGGCAGCAGAAGGGTCGTACATCTGAAAGTTGTAAATCTGTGATGTCAGAGTGAAAGGATGGCTGTAGAAGTGCAATGAGGACAGATGTTGGAAGGGGTTTCTGGGAGTGATGTTGGTCTAAATCACCTGTAGACAAAAATCTGTTGAGTCACAAACAAACTCGGTCTCTGGCTTTCTGTTGAACAATTTGTCCTGCTGACGGCGACAGTTCTTGAATTATCACTTATTTTGCTTCGGTTTTTCATATTATTGAGCCGTCTGTACGTCCAGTGATGAGATCCATCTTTATAAAGCGTGCAGAAGGGATTTGTTTTTTATATATTGATGTGAATTCCCGCAAATCTCTTTGATGGCATTTTATTGTTCAGTGACTCCACCAAATGCCAAACTTTTTGTTTGGAAAGAGTTTTTGTAACTTTAGAAATTCCATCCTCCATTTGTTTCTTTCATGCTGCTTAGTTTGACAACTTTAGATTTTCCCAGCAGAACTTTTAAATAATTAAATAACTTTGATACCTGCAAAATATTCCAAATGAATACTAAAATGCTGTTTTTTTTCCTGGATTCATCTTCAATACCAGCTGTAATTTCCTCTCTAAAATCTAAGGGATTGTGTTGTTTTGCATCAAATTATATTTGGCTGGATCCAAACATTAGATCAGGGTGGATTTAATATGTAGTAATCGGAGCTACTGTGTCTCTCATTAATGTAATCATGAACAGTTGTGGACATTATGTGTCAGAGTTACTTAAACCTTAAAATATAATACAAACTATCAGGTTTATTTCAGTCTAATTTTCAAAGCTTTAATACTACTTTCTCATTGGAACTACTTTTGCAATACATGCTACAGACCTCCAACCTCACCACTTTCCCAAGCCTCGGTATCATTTTTCATAAAGCTCACATAGGTGTGCTGTGCAGCTCTGTGATTGTACCCAGGGAAACTTTTTGATCTCCCCCGACTCCGAGTTTTAACAGAATTTCCCAGAGTTGGAACTTTGATCATCTGAGCACCCAGCCTCGCTCCGTCGACGCTGCACCAGGTGCTGAAAAATCGCTTCCTCAGCTTCCCGTCCCTGGCAGATGGCTGGCATTCCAGCCATTTATGTGCGGCTGGTTTTTGATCACTGATCTGTGCTGCTGATCTGCAGATAAGACCTTTGTCGTTCCTGCGCTGCCTTTGCAAGAAGCAGCTTGGTTTCAGAACAGGTGGGAGTTCCTGGTGCAGCTGAACATGGAAGCTGAGAGAAACTCTGGACTCTGATGGGTTCAGGGTTCAACTCGGACCTAAAGACTAAAGCAGTTTCTGCTCCCACAAAGCAACGTGATTATGTTTAGTCCTTCCTTAGCGTCACTAATTTTATGCTTTATTCATAAGTTGCTCATATATATATATATATATATATACCTGAATTTGCTTTTATTTCTTATAGCCAAACATGGTTTTGAGTCCATCAATTTAATCAGAACCAGTCTTACTGATGTTCTGCATCTCTCTGATCGCTTCGCTGCGTTTGTGACTGATTATATTTACATACCAGAATGTTGCAGGTGCTTCGTTGCTCCCTGAGGTTTAGAGCAAGGCTTTCCTCTGGAGACATACGTGAAAATAATATAAGTTCGATTTGTGGAGGGTTGGAGGAATGGCAAAAAAGAAAATCCAATAGCCGCAGATCGATGTTATGACGTGCTGCATCGTGAGCCCGAGTTACCCGACACTTAAAAGGTATTGATTGAGAGGTTCCACAAACACTGGGTTTCGCAAGTTAGAAGCTGCCTGCTGAGTTTGTTTGTTTGTGCATATCTGCGTGTATTTCTAATCCTGGTACTGCTTGAGAATATTGACAAACTCGATGTGAAAACAGTGGGCTTTTATCTTAGGGCTAGAATCTCTTGGTATGAATGTGGTGTTATGAATTGAGCCGATTCATTTGGGAGTCAGTAGAATCTCCTAAAGGAGAGACTCTGCAGGTTTTCAAATCGTTGAAAACCTTAATGAACGAATGTACAAAATATTCCATTTTAAAATATGTAATATGTCACCAGTTTGTCACCTTGAATATGGCAATTAAGTAACTGTCACCTTAATTGTTATAAAACGGCTGAGTATCAAAAACAATTTAAAAGAAATATGACTTCATAGCCGTATCTGAAGCCTTGAAATGGGCTGCTGTCTCTTTAAGAAGCCTTTCTGCGACTCCCCCTTCAGCATGTCGTCACATCAGTCCATGGGTGGTGTTTACAGCCGTTCTTAGGAGCTTTGCAGTAAATTTGACAAACTCGGCACACAGTTCTGCCAGGTGCTGGACATTGGCTGCTGTTGCTAGTCTCGAGGGGCAAGCGTTTAGGCACCCCCAAAAGGCTGCCAAGGAAGAATCAAGGATTTCTCAAACATGCATGGCTGAGATGAAGCAACAGTCTGAGTATGTGTTTGATGAGGGACTGATATTAAAATGTGATATAAAAAGTGAATTTCTTTAAAAAGTTACCTTAGAAAGCTGAATGCGTTCATGTTTAAAACCTTTGAATTAAATGTGGATTAATCATGATCAAAGTAGACGACACAAGATGCAACAATAATTTTGGAATGTTCTTTTTGAAAATTGTTTGAAATATTTGTTAGGAAAAGTTAAAATCCCGGAGTAACTATATCGCCGATTCATGCTGTGCTTTGAAGTTTAAACGTCTCTGGTTTGTGACGGGACAGCGAGTTTAATGTCCTCCAGATTATATATAAATAAATCCAAGATCAGCCTGGGTAGTCTGCATTTTTTATTATAACCCTCAAAGATTTAAAGCCATATAAATGTTCCGCAGCGAAGCCTTTCTCTCTGTTCGGTTCATTCCCAGCACATATTCCCACCATCTCTCCGTCTAGACAGTGTTTACACTTGCTACTGAAGCCTCCGTCTCCGAGACCCAGGCTGTCAGGGACCCAGTATAATTTGACAGGGTCAACTTGTCCTCTCGTATGAAGAACCACATTACAGTCACCTTACTTTTTTTTTTCTTTTTTTTCTTTTAACTCTTTTATATTGTATTATGTCAAAACAGAACAGCGGCATCTTTTAGAAATTTCTGTTGATGGATTTTAGGCTGCCGATAGTGAAACGACCGTGTCTTAAATATTTATGTCACATTTTCATGCAATTTACGGGAAAAGCTGTCCGCTGGAACGAAGCATGGAAATTGAGTTTCTGAACGTCTCTGAGGCACTTTGTGCCCTATAAGATCTACAGCAGCACTGGACTTGAGATTTTCTGCTCTTTTTTTTTTTTGTATATACATCAAGCCAGTCTGATCGCACCAATATTTCTATCAAAACTGAACATCATCTGTGTCAAACACAAATATTCCAGCAGGCATACATAATCCCAGTATTGATCTGGCTCCTCTGCTGGCAGCTCTTTGTGTTTGCCTCCATCTTTTTGATCCGTCTCCTCTCGTGGATCGATGCGAGGAGAGAGGGGCCAGTCGCCTGTCTTTTAACTCATCGACTTTTTATGGGCACTTGTTCAAAGGAAGAGGGAAGCTTTCCGCACAAGTCACTGAGTTGGTTAAAATTTGTTTTGATTAATTAAAAGCTCTTTGTTTTTTTTTTGTTTTCATAAACCTCTTTAGCATAATGATTCTGATAACATGATTTAAATGATGATATATTTGCTTTTGATTTGAGAACTGCAGTTGCAGATGCCGCGTTTTTCTCTCCTTGAATTTGAGGAGTTTGTTATACGACTGCAGGATAAATACGACGCATGATTGGCGTTTCTAATAAGATCATGTCATTATGACAGGGAATGAGTTTTGAGACAGGCTTTTACGTAAAGGTTTCCATGTCTTTAGGGAGCTATTATAACAACTTGGCGCTTCAGAGCTTATCTGTGGTCAGCAGAGAAATAAAGGTCAATCCATAAATCTATACTCGTAGTTGGTGAGCATGCTTGCACATTTATTAGTCATGTTCACAGTATTCAGTCCATGGACACAAATGAGAGATTCGTTATTTAAAAAATAAAACTTTGAGCGCTGCTGTAGCTCATGTTCAAACCTACAGGGGGCGACCAACATGCAGTACCGACTCGGCTCAGTTAAGCTAAGGCAGTTAGCATCATGGAGCGCTCGCTACTTCGTCCAATCTGTAATTACAAAGGAAACGAGCAGAACCATGCCTGACTTGGTCATATGGGAAACCACTAGTGGTGACATCAGTGTTTAACAGACAATGTTTGGGATGGAAAGGAAGGAGAAAAACTTGACACTGATTCCAAATACACAACAAAACCAGTTATGGAATAAATGATGTGATTTCTGATGCAAAGCAACGATTTATCTACATGGAATTACCTATAAATTAACAGGAAAGAGAATTCAAAGCCTTAAGACTTTAAAATGAAACATTCCTCTTCTATGCGTCTTTTTAATTAATGTGCCTGGCTTCTTTCAGTTGTAAATATTTTAAATAAAACTGCACTAAAGTGAACCATCTACTCTACAGCCTTATGGAGACATTTCCATTGCCATATTTGCAAACAAATAATTCACAATGACTCGCATTTCTCATCTCTAGCACTATAAAAACATGATGAATCATCTTAAGCTAAAGAAAATGGAAAAGAAATGACTCGTATACTGAACTCCCAGTGTTTTGTTTTGTTGCCTGGCAATAATATTGGAAGCTAAATCAGATCTTCTCCCTCTGTTGTAATAAATAGAGGACTTTCTGTTGTAGTTAATGTTGGATTTGTTTTAAAGTTGTAAAAATATGCAAAAAATATTTGTGAAACAAAGGCTGTGAGAGAATAATGTCCAGTGTTTCTAACAGCCAGTCCTTTCCTTCGGGCTTGATAAACCTCTGCTGAAATGATGGCGCTGATGGAAAAGCTGGCAGGCAGTTTTGTTTCGGTCTGCTTCATTTACTTTCGAAATGAGACATTTCAATTCATCTGGAAAAAGAATGCCAGATGAAGTCAAAACACTGTTTTCTGCTAACTTCAGAGAATCGTCCATTTGCCCACAGACACAGGAAACAATATCTTCCGCGGCAGCACAAAAGACGCTCGGCTCATAGTTTTTAATACAGACAGGAGCTGGGATGGAGCAGAGAGGAGACGCCGCAGGAAGATTAAAATGGACAGGATGAGCAGGTTGAGATGAAAAAGAGGCGAGGAAGGAAACTGAGGGGGAAGCGAATCTGTGATGCAAGATGCGGAAAGGAAGAAGAAAGGGGGCAAAACATACGAGACGGAAAATTACAAAACAAGAGCAATATCTGTGTCAGACACTTGAGGGATGAAGAAATAAAAGCAAGACAGATATAGACAGACAATTCAAGAGAGCCGTTTTATTTCCAGTCTGAGCTTTTCTTCTTGATTTTGTGTCGGCAATTATAAATCAGGGCTTGTTTTCAATCAGTTGGGCATCTCGCCGTTTTATTAAGCAAACCACATCGAGTGTTTTCAGATCCAGTCAGGCTCTAATTTTCTTTAAAGGAAAAGCGACCACTTTGACCACAAAAAGTCACCACCTTAATTTTCCAAAGCAAATTCACTGGTGCAGCTAATCACCTGATTGTTTTTTTTTAAGCATGATGTAGTCGGTATTTTCTCACAAACTAAATAATTGTTTCTGAATCTGCTGCTTGTGGTTTAGGCAGATTCAATCCAAAGTTTCCATCGAGCAAACACAACACACAATGTTCCTGTAACCCTAAAATTTTATTTTACATGGCTGTGAAGAAATCCAGCAAAAGATTAAGCCCTGTTATGTCTATGAATCAGAATATTGTTTATGATGAACCCTATTATCTATACCTGATGTGCACTGGGGCCCTGGGTGTAAAATTTAGTGTATTGCTATGTAATGACATACCAAATCATTACCTCATATCAATTGTCAATACACAGTTTATGATGCAAGCATTCAACTTTCCCAGTGTCTAAATCTTTAGTGTAGACAAAGCATGTGAATGGTGTATAAAATTAATTTGTGCAACATTTCATAAGCTTTTATGAAAACATTTTAGCAGTGGCACATATTCACGGTATGTCTGGCCTCTGAGTTTACATTATAATGCCACAGACTTTTTCTGCATGTCCGATAAAGCTGTGGCCATCAGGCTTAGCTGGAGATCACATTCTGCACACCACAGCATCAGATGTGCAGGAAATCAACGCTGAAGCTTTACTTAAATCTCCCCACACCATTGAAACACTAAGTAATGGTTGGATTGTATCAGTCACAAAGGGTCCACAAAAACACTTTATGAAAAACTCACTTTATGAAACATTGAAAATCTTTTTTTATTTCAGTTTGCGTGTGGGAAAGAGGTGTGAAAACTGCAAAAACTGTTTGATTTCTGAAATCTCTGTTTTGTTTTTTTAAGTCCAAATAATTGTGTTTCTAGAAGTGCATTTTATTTAATTAGACATTGAATTAATTTGACCAATAATTTATGTGTGAGTGTTTACTACTTGGGGTTAGAGAAAAAAACGCTCTAGATGTAATCACAGCTTTTTTCAGAGATGACAGACTAACTCTGAATCAGGATGGAGCCAATCGCTGAGCTGCATGTTGTGAAATAAAATGAAAACTTTATTTAACAAGACTGATGTAAACGGAGTGAACAGCAGAAAGAGGAGGGCTAAAGCAACAGCAAACTGCAACAAAAATGATTTCCCAGGTGAGAGAGTGGCTGCAGTTTTACTAAAACCACCTGATGCATGCTTCTAAAGTCTCAGATTTGTACACGATTTGAAGGCGGTTGTTATTCCCTGCAGTAAACCTCATAATGAGTTACAGCTTCCTGACAAACTGAAGAAGTTGAGCGCTACAGGCTCTGTTCCGATTTCTTTTTTGTCTTCCACACTCTGCAAGGCAGTGGAAGAAAGTTTGTCCAAGTTCAGTCATTATCCTCTATTAGCATCACATCACAGCAATATAAGTCACAACAGCCCACTCGTCCTGCGTTTGGTCCGCCTCACTTAGCATCAAACTCTCCAGCTCCAGAGACGCAGGTCCTCTTCCTGCATCTCCAGCATCCCCATCTGGGAGAAGGGAAGACCAGCGAAACAAAATATCATGCTCGTATAACTGAAGCTTAATGGAGCAAGTGAGAAGGACCAAGTTCTCCTTCTTTAAAGGATGTGTAAATGCCCTAGTGTCATGTGACTTTAAAGTTTAAAATGTTATAAAATGCATTCTGACATCCTTTACACTGGACCGCTCAGCTACACCTGTAAAGTAGTTTCAGTAAAGTGTTTTTTTTTTCCCCCATACTTTTTTCAGTTTGATTAAAAAAATTTAAGTTTCAGTGTCAAAATCCGATAAGATTAACATGCCATGAGATTTTTAGTGATGTCAAACCACACATCATTTTATGAAATGATGGCTTGAGGTCTTATCAAATCAAAGCAGCACAGAGCCGTTGCTCAGGCTGACCTCAGTGAGGCTGATTGAAGGATAAATATAGAGCAGCCTCCACGGGCAGAGCGACGCCTGAGTTTTGCTTGACTGTCTGTAAGCTGAAGTGAGTTTAGCTTTGCAAAATTCTGCTGATGAGTAAAAGATTTCCTCCAGGGAGAAGACAGACGTGGAGGGGAAGGATGATGAAGTAAGAACAGAAAGAGCTGAAGAGGAAGAGTGCAACGTCTTGCATAACATCGTCCCGAAACAGAAACTGAACGGTCTTAGAAAGGAGGTGGTAGATTGAAGGAGAGATGAAATGGAAAGAGTCATCTTGGCTGCCAGCATGAAGAGCAAGCATTTGTTAAAACTGGAGCCGATTATGTTTTGGTTTTACGAGTTCAAAGTCGTATTATAGAATAGATGCAGCCTCTAGTTTAGTCAACGTTGCATCAAAGTGTCTTTATTTACCAAATAAGGCAAAGTCGGCACTTTTAATTGACATTTAATGAAACTTTTAAAGCAACTTTGCAGTTAAAATGTTATTTACCAAATGACAGTTCATGACAACAGTCACAGACATTCATAAAGACTCCTTCATGTTCATGATAGGTGTCATGTCTGACAGTGTGATGTCAGTCTTGTGCTTCAAATAGTGTTGCCAATACTTCTACTTTCAAGAAAATCCAACCAACACTAAACAGAGGCTCACATTCTGTCCCAAAACCAATTAAAGTCATAAAATGATGCTACAAAATCTGCCATTTTTGTAAAAAAAAAAATGAAATACTTTGTGCTTTCACTCCAGCATTAATGACATTTTTCCAAGTTCATCATGAACAGCTAATATTTTGCATTGTATGAAACGGAACCCAAAGGGGGAAAAGACATTCAGTCACATGCAGTGACTTTATGAGTATTTTTACTCACAATATTCCTCCATCACCTTCACTCAGCCCAAACCTCTTACCTCTGTGTGTCTAATAACCTCTTCTAATCCCATATTGAGGAGCTTCCTCCTTTTTAATATTCCAGTTTTGCTTCAGATTTTTGAAGTGAAGTCCTGTCTTGGGTCGCGACCAGTAAATGTCTTCACAGCTTTTCTCAAAGCTCTTTCGGTATCCTCACTCTGATGAAAAGGGGATTAGTTCTTATCTAAAGCAAACCTTTTTTCTAGTTTCAAAATATACAATGCGAGTTCTATTTTATAAACCTTTAGAGCTTCGTTTGCATTAGATGCTTGCATGCGTAAAAATCAAGTTAGTCCACTTTCTGGCGTTCAAACTTGAATCATGTTTTGCAAAATGCAATATTTATACCCAACCAGACTACCTGAAATATTTTCCTCCATCCATTTGATTCAAAGCTTTATTAAAGACTTGAGCTGCTCTGTGTCAAATGAAGTTGTCAGTAAACCTCAAGCTGTTCAAAGTCTCAATAACTTTTACTTCTTTGAAGTACACACAACCTGTGAATGTTCATTTAGCAGTAAACTCCCGCAGCCGCGCATACATCGCAATTACATTTCACAGTCTTCCAAATGCGTTAACGCCTCCACCGCCGAGCCTCAACACCGGGGACGTGAAATCACAATGTAAGCGACGGCGGCGTCTGATAACTTGGCTGTCTTTTCCAACCGAGTCTATTTTCATCCCCTCCTCCGAGTCGCTCCCCGCTAGATGAGCGAGGCGTTCAGGTGCCTGAGAGCGGTTGGGATATATAGCTGCTCACCGTTGCATCGACCTCCTCCTGTTCTCTCCTTTTTTTTTTTTTCCCTCCTCACTTACAGCTCAGCCCACGCTGGTGGAAATGAAGCTCAAGCTGAAAAGCAGCAAGAGAAGGAAGGAGAGAAAACGAGCAATGAGGGGAGATAAATATTGAGTGGCTGAGGGGGTGGACGAGTTAGCAAATATGAGGTACAGAGATATGAAGTGGAGTGCATGAGAGGAGGAAATTAAAATGATGCTTTTACATTTCATTAAATGGGCTCTGAATGTTCCACTTCTCGTCTGTTACATAATTTACTTAGTGTAATGCATGTTTATTATACCGCCGTGTAAATACAGTATCAACGGACGACTTAAAGAACACAATAAAAGGAAACGTAAGGAGGACAGTCACACTGTTGAAGAAAATTTAATTTCCATTTACTGCCACGCTTTCTGAGTGTGGAATAAACCCAGAGATGGACTTTAAATCACGTTTGTCTCCGTTCTGAAGTTTGCTGAACACATTTTACTGCAGACAAATCTTCTGGTTCACGTGCTGAGTGATCAAATGAGATGTTCAGTCAATCAACTAAGAAATGCTGAGGACTTCATATGCAAATGCATAGCCCATCAAAGTTTAAAGTTCACTGCTGCATGTACGTTTAATAAATTAAAGTGATTTAATGAAGGCTTAAATGAAGTGTAAATACGCTGTATCTTGGTAAAATGCGTTTCATGCTTTCCCCAAATGCCTCTAAGGGTCCTGCAGGTCTCTCCACAGAGGAATGTGTGCAACCCCCTTTTTTTTTTCTTTTAAAAGGATAGACTGTGTGTGCATTTCATATTTTGAGCAAAATGCTTCGTGACAAAGGATCTGACCCATCAGAGGATAGAATGGATAATCGAGGCAGGACAAGTCCACAGTCGATGTTTAGGATGTTGGGTTCATGTCAAACTTAAGATTTTTAACCAGATTTCATTTTACTCTCGGCTCATGTCAAGACTTTGGAGCCAAATCCAACTTAAATGTTCTTCAGTAAAATAAAATAACTCATTAGCACCAGAGGTTTCCAGAAAACCCTTCGGCCATTTTGCTCTGCTCTTTTCACTTTTTTGCATGCATGCATCTTAGAGGTGCATTTTGTGCCGAGTTCAGCTTGATTCTATGCTGGAATCACACTTTCTGTATGCCCAGGGTATAACATCATTGCTGCAAGTGGTGTTGCATCCATTTACATATATTTTCAATGCGCAGAGTTGCCCTGAGACCTCGTCATAACACAGACAGATGTTCATTACTGCCACAAGAAGCATCGAAATGGCAGAGAAGGGAATATCTGACAGGTTGTATCATTACAGAATGACATTTTAACCCAAAGTGCATCATTTGGCTTGAAATGATCCCAGACAAAAGAAACTGAAGCCTCACTCTTTGTATTACTTCTCAAACACAACACCTATGAATGAATGCTTAGATCCCAATCAGACAGATCCATATGTGAAGAAATCTTGCAGATTGTGTCACATTTGCTTTAAAGTCCTTTTTTTGGGGGGTTAAACTCTCGATGCTTGTCTTCTGCATGCTCCGCGTCCTGGCTGGTCCATGCAGCGAACTGAATGACAACTCCAAGCCGTGCACTGAGTTCTCTTTAACACAACAGTTGGTGAGCGGTTGGGCATTTGTGCTCACCCTTGTTCAGGCAGTGCAGTCTGCTGAGCCGCAGACTTTCGCTTGCAGCATCACACCAGGAAATCTGCTGGGGTGTAAAATGAAAACGAGGTGAGAGGAGTTAAATACGGCTCAGAGACATTAGTGAAGACGGATGTAGAGGAAGGATAGTTTTGTAAAACCAGGGAGGAGAAGAAAGGCGGGTTAGTTAAAATCATGGGATTGATAACATTTTATAGCAGTAATCTTGCAGCTCATTAAACTAAAACGAGTTTTTAACAACTGCTTTCTTTTATACCGATGGAAAATGACGTTTTCCCATACAGGAAGACTGGAACTTTCTTTAATAATGACTCTGGCACAGATCATGGCAAACATAGGACCTTTTACTAGATGTGCTTTTACAAACCAATCCACCAAAAACACCAAACTCTACTGGTGGTTTTGTCTCGGAAAAGATGAGGAGAAACGAAGGGAATCAGCTTCGACTCTCATTTCTCACTCACTTGAGGACCTTTATGTTTTCACATAGCTTAAACAAAAGCAAGTCTTTCATCAACAGTAGCTAAAGCTTTCTGTACATTACTTCAGAACATTGTAGTGGCGTTTGAAAAGTTCCTTTAGCAAATGTATGTGGTTTAAACAGGCCAAACCTCTTTCAAAACACTATGCCACACTGTTCTCATCCTGAGCTCCTCATATGATTCACCTGTGTCTTATTCTGGTTATTTTAAGTGGGAACAAATGTTGTAGTGTGCTAACTTAGTCCAGACTAGATTTACCTGCATTTCTATTTGTGTAGATATCTATAATTTCTCAATTTTAGTCTTAAACATCCAGACGTCCAGGTATATTATAAAACGCGTACCCTGTTTTTCACATGACTGTAGAATTGGATGGGGGATCATCAATAAGAGAAATGTGTGACTACAACCGATGCCAAACAGAACTTTTCTCTTTGGCGTCAGATTCTTCATATTGATGAAACACTATTTCCGATGTGGGCTGAAACTATTCAGTTAAACGGTCATGACCCCATTTCAACTTTCTCAAGGCTTTTATTTTTATTTGTAAAACATCGAGATAAAATAAAACGCCAGCGACAAAACATGAGGGATGGCTGCGGTTTCTACAGCAGGAACCATTGTTCTTTCGCATCGGCCTAATCGATACAACTTCATTGGTGGGATGTCAACTGTGTGCTGCAGGAAAATAAAGCGGAATAAGGTTTCACCTCCTTCTGCCCTCATTTTGCTTTACTTTATCTTTTAGTTTTTAACAGTCAAATGACTTCTATTTCCTCACGCGGACTAACGGTGAAAATAAAGCACAGCTCCTCGTCTTGGACACCTTTGCTTTACGGAAGTAATTTTGTGCTCCGTGGCTGTGAAATCCTGATTTGTAGTCCCTTTAAAAATTGATTTGAAGGTCAGATGGAAGTGTCGGCGGTGAGGAAGGCAGGCTCGGTAAACAACAGGGACTCAGACCCAGAGACAGACACTCAGACGAGGGTAAATGGCTTCATTTACTGCCGCTGCACTCAGATATAGGCCGCTTCACTTTACTGCCACTGACGGCGAGCGCGACTGTTTTTCATGCTCACCTCTTGTCACAGCCTGTCTCCTGTCTGGACGAGTTTCACCTTTTCCACTTTAATTGGAGGACAAAGAGGAGGTGAGGAAGTTTGCTGCTTCACCTCTTTCGACCTCTGAAATTCGTTGGCCTTCAAACTAAATAAAAACTTGGACATGGAGTGTGGGTGATAAGCTAATTAAACGTCTTATCTCGTCTTTATAGATGCTAAGTCACTGATGGATTTCCTGATAAGCTTTACCCGACAGCAGCTAACAAAATGAAAAGCCATGTCTGGTGTGTGTGTGTGTGTGTGTGCGTGCGTGTGTGTGTGTGTGTGTGTGTGAAGCTTTTCTTTTATAAATGCTCTTTTCTGTTGTTTTTTCTCTGCAGAGCCGGGTTCGAACAGGATATAGAGGGCGACCACTCTTTCTACCCCGACAACTGTCACAGTAAGATAAATCTGTTCTTTTCGGAGCTATGATATGAGCTGTAGAGGTGTAAAGGTTGTGGATTGTTAAAACACGGCCTGGGGTTTGTTTCCATGGATTTTACAATCCAAGTTATGGAGTTCATCCTAGTTTGAGACCTAATTGGAAAATCTGGGTCACGTAAAAAATGAACTGTCTGGTTTACTATTTAGTTTTTACTTTTTGGAGAAATTCTAAGTCATTAGTGGAGCCAAAGAAACACATTTCAGTTTTTGTCTGCCCTGCCCTTGACCCAGTGGGATACAGCACTTCTCTGAGTGTAATGGTCATCATCTCCCACTTACTCGCTACGCTTTCCAGCTATTTCTCCAGCTGATAATCCCCCATCTGGGGGCATTACCTCTGTCTCTAATGTAGTCACAGATGGACCAAGTTCTGTCCGTTAATTATTTAAACAACAAATTATTCAGTATCCTTCACTCTAAAAGTAAAATGTTTTTGCAAGACCCCACTGCTTGTGTTTTTATTTTTGTGTATTGCCATCCTGCTTCTCCTATGTTGACCATATATTGTGTTAAAGCTCAGTGTTTGGGCTGTTTGTTGGTTTTTCTTTTCTCTGTTCTGTTCAGTAGCTGGGATTGCTCTTTGGTTTTAGTCCTCATAGCAAATCCTGCTGGTTTGTAACAGTTGCTCAAATTTTCACTCGTATCCTGAGACGTTTTGTTGTTTTTTTCCTGATAACTGATGATCCGCTTTGTGTGAAACCAGTCTGAATTTTTAAGTCTAAAGTGGAACATTTCTGTCTCATACAAGGATAACATTGCAGTAAAATGAACGCTGATTTTTTGGTGTTGTCTTTACAGTACTATGAAATCTGACTGGTGTTGTTATCTTTTGTTCAGCTGATGTGTTGGCCACAACACGAAACCAGGAATCAGCAGCTGACTCTGCCTACGGTAAACCCAAACATGTCTTCTTCTGTTTTTTTTTCCTTTTCATATTTTGTGTCTGGTTAATATATCAAAGTAGGACGTGGTAATAGGAGGTAGTAAGTTTATAAGTGAGTGTTTTTGGTGAAATGGGCTTTATTCGTCTCAGACTCCAGACGTTTATCTCAGATATTTAGGAACGGTTTAATATTGGAGAAGATCTAAAGTTACTGTTCCCATAAAATACAACTTGCAGGTTTGTCAAAACTTGGTGGTGCATTGTACTTTGTTGGATCTGTATAAGTCTGGTCATTTATTAAAAAACAACATTCACGCCATTCTTTCACGTCTGACATTCTGAAACTCAGACAGAATCCCCTAAAACCAAGAGGCCAAGGAACTTCCTTGTCTCAGTCTGACGTCTCTACTAACGAGCGTAGACCCAACCAGAAGAAACCCCGTTTTGTCGCCTGGTTGGCTCAAGTTAATGTACAGCAACTCATTGCTCAGTTTGACATCATTACCTTCCACCACTTTACAGTCCAGCAGATCAAAGCCCGGCCTCGCTCAGCAACCTGCTCTGTATTCATCGCTGCAGCTCAGCTGCTACCTGACTGTCAAGAGTCCTTCTCGTAAACCAGCAGCAGCATTGTCATTCACCGAGCAGCAGCCGAACCCACACAGTGAATCCCATTATGGCTCTATGTGGTGCATTCCAGTGATTAAAGTCGGAGAGGGGACGGCCAGAAAGACACTTTTTGGTTTGTGGTCCACTTGACTCGAGCTGAGTTTGTTTTTCAGGAACACTTGAGCCCAAGAGGCTGCGTTGTGTCAGCAGCACTGATGAAGAGAACGAAGGTGAGGGAGAGCAAGGTCGTCGGACTGTGAGCCCAATGAATCAGGGAAATGAAAGCGATCAATGATTAGTCCCTTTTTTTTTTTACCACGTACTGAAAACATTTACAGACCTAATTCAGCTCTGATGTTCTCCATCAGTCTCTTCAAATTCAATCACCACCTCAATTTGACATTGCCACGTCCATGTATTGAAGTTTTTTTTTTTTTTTTTAAGTGAGCATCCCTGAGTCAGACGCAGCATCTCCTGAGCTAATTTCACTGTAGGCCATGAGAGCGAAGGTTGGAGCCGGAGCCGTCGGAGCACAGAGAGCGCCTCGCTTTGTATTCTACCACTTAGCTTAATTGCATCCACCTGGAATTGAAATGAGGCTGTGTTAGTTGACAAGAATTAAAATCATACTTTTAGAAAAGGAAAACTGAAGTGGAGCGCAGAGACTCTAATTCAGCTGATAGTCGGCTTTATTTATTGTCACCTTTATTGGATTACATGATTTAATCCTGTTTTTTTTAAGTAGATTGTTGTGAAATTCATTTAGTTCAGTGTACACTTTTTTGAAAACAAAGGATAAGCTTTTTTAAAAAAGTGTTGTTTTTGTTCTTATACATGCAGTAACTTTTATAAAGGTTGTAAACGTGCAGCTGGCATTTGTTTCCTGGCCTTTACAATTCTCTAAAGAATTGACCATTTTTCAAACACAATTTAAGTCATCATGGCACAGAAAGGATGACGAACATTGAAAATATCTGACACAGCATTTCTTTTTACATTCAATAAGGATAAAACATTTCATGGGCCACTTTGACCTTGAACTTGAAGCTAATGTTGTCTTTTCTTTATAACATTAGTGATTTTCCTGCATTAAGGCTTTTAGGTAATCTTATTAGCCTTAACAGAGTTTATGACACTGTAACCCAGAACAGGCAAAACACACAATGAGTCTCCAGAGATGGACGCAAAACTATGCTGTGATTCCACCAATGAACACAATGCAAGGAAAACCTGGTAAACAGAAGTGAGTTTTCCTTTTAAATCTATCGACATGTTTATTTGGATATGGAACGACAAAGTTGCTTCCAACTGTAGCTCATTTATATCGCAAATATGTGTAAAAAGCCTTCAGATGTGTGGCTTTTATCGCCGTTGCATAATTTCACACGGAAATGTATATTTTTAATTGATTCAGTAGAAAATTAAAAAAGAATACTTTTTGGTAAAATCCAATGATTTATTTATTTTTTCTGCTGTCAATATTTTGTACATTTTTGTATCTTGTGCTTTTAGCACAAGTTTTTCTATTTCAACACATTTATCCACCAATATTATTTAGTTATTCTTTGGTCCTCACCAAAACATTTTCCTTCCTGCATTTTCAACTGCAACCTTCCCATTAGATGTTTTTTTTTTTTCTTTTGCAGTCTTATAACACTAATAGTATTTAAAAACTGGAATGAAAGTTTAAGTTCAATTTAAATTCAATAGCAGCATCATAAAAACATGCAAGGTAATAAAAAATATGTATAAAGTCTCTGATTTATATGTTTTTAGAGTGCATTTATCTGTTGCTTTTAAAAGTAGTCATAATATTTCAACCCACAACCTTTTTTTTCTTTATCTTCTCAAACATACATCATGTTAGAATAAACAGAGTCCGCCATTATCCACGTCCTAAATTATGAAACGGTAGCTTTATGTCTTAATTTCTTTTTGCATAATTAAGACTTTGCAGACAAATCTCCACCTTCCGGTGAAAAGATTAGCCCAACTTTGATTACAGTCGTATATCTGATCTAATGTAATACTTTAAATGAAACCACAGCCTTATAATAAATCGTGCATTTGTTGGGATTAATTGCTTGACTTGTTCTAATTGTGTTGAACTAAACTGTCATCTAAGTTTTAGACCTTGCATCGCCTGCAGGCCTTTCCAGGGGAGTTAATTGCACGATGGCACAATAAGAACTGCCAGTCACGTTATCACATCTTTTTTAACATTACCAATGTTCCCCTTTCTTCTCTTTTTTAGTGGTTCCATTGTGAAGATGACTGTGATTAATCAAAGCTATATTGTGTTTTTTGGGGGGTTTAATGGTAAAACTGTCAGTAGGTGCTTTCTGCATGATCTCTGCAGCATTAACTCTGCAGTGTCGGGTGTGAAGGGCTCCCAACACAATGACTGATGTTTTAGCCTGTGTGCGCCCTTATTCATCTGCAGTACGCTAGACTGGTTATCATTACTGTAATGACATAATTTGCTGGGCAACTATCCCCTTAATGAGGTTTTTGCAGTAGATTGCTTATTTAATGCACTGACAAGGAGAACCCTGTAGATCCAGCTCAGGGCCTGAATGGACACAAATTGGCCCTGTGCTTTTACAGGACAGACTTTTTTTATGTTTTTATTTGATGAGAGCTGACATTGTGCGTAATGAGTGGTGCAAATGCAAATTATAATGGTTTTGGGAGGACATAAATGCAGTCTGTGACCTTTAAATTACTTGTTGTTGTGCAGACGATCCAGTAAATTAAGTTTATTCTGCTGGTGAGCTGGAGCGCCTGGCTTCATAATTCCCAATTAAAAAGTCGTTTAAGTTGACTTCCCAAGAAGTTGAGGATGTTGGGCTGTGTGCGCCAGCGACCTGACATTACTGTGGTTCCACAGATCTGTCTCAGTGCTCTTTTATTCAATTAAATTAAAGTTCCAGGTAAAATACTTGGCTAAAAATATCTGCTCTTCTCAGCAACAAGCCCTCCGGCTCCCTTTTCCTTCATGTTTCCTGCCAAGTTTTAAAACGGCTGCAGGGGTTTTAGGCCCATAGTTGATGAGGTCTGACTCGAAGCCACGTTGGGCAGGTAGAGGTCACACGTCTGGACACTTAACTCTTTGGCAGCAAGAAGGAAAATCTGAATTAAAACGATGCTCACTTGGAACTGAAGCCCAGATTTCACTCCAGTGGTTTAAAAACGGTGACAAGTGGCTGAGTGTTCATGTTTAACAATATTTATTCAGTACTGCTGAAATACTCTGGTATTAAAACTAATAATAATAAATTTAATGAGAAAATCCAACCTCCATTTTTTTCTCTGTCAGAAAAAAAAGATGGGCACAAAAATAACAACAAAAACAAAAACAGGCCCAAAAAGAAAAAAAAGAAAAAAAAACAAAATATCAAAATCAGCACCAATATAGTAGGAAATTACTACAATGAAATAAAACATAAAGGGATGAAAAGAATTTTGTGAAATAAAAAGATTCTTAGATCCTACAATGCTGTGAATATTGGTGAGTTAGGAAAATATGTAATTTCTCCTTATAAATTTTAACCTCTTAAAGAATTAGACATTTTCAAACCTTGAGTTAAAATGTGAAATATTTGTTTTACATTTTTCGTGTTGATTTTGCCGATCTCTAATAAGCAACAGAGTTTTTCTTTGGCAGTGAGTTGTGCAATAGACATTTGTAGAAAAATGATCACAGTGTAATAATGAGTCAAAAGTTATCTCTACCTGATCAAATCTGTGATAAATTTGTCCGCAAACAGCCTAGAAAAACCATCTTTAACCTCGTCTAAATGTTCTCCAAGAACAAATGTGTTGGTTCCTCTGAATGTGAATTTGACTCCTGGACTCAGTTGCACTTTAACACTTTATACACGTTGGAAGCTGTTTAACTTTAAGACAACTCCTCCAGTGCATGAAGGGCAAAGTGTGTGTGTTGCAGCTCTCAGTCTTTATTTATTCCAGCAGCGTCTGGCTGTTTTCCAGCCTCTCTCTGCTGCTGATGATCGCAGAGCGGCTCCTTCCAGCGGTTTGGGCCGGTTTCTGGTGCCTCCAGGGAGTCGATGGTGTGACTTAGCGGCTTCTTCTGTTTGTAATTACATGAATGTGAGAAGCTGACATTTAAAGCAGCTCAGATGCTTTTTAATTGGAGCATTAATTTACTAATCACACGGCAAAAACTGTAGACGTGACGTTAAAATATTCACTGGGAATGTTGTAAAGAGAAAATGTCTGGAGCAATAGAGGATATGGAATATCTTTCAATTAACAGCCCATTAGGCATTTATTTCCATATATTACTCCTACAGATGGTTGGACATCATATGTTGTATAACCAAATATATGATGCCCTTTATTTTTCATTGATCAAGGAGCACAACTCATTAACTTATCTACAGTATTTTTCACAAATAATTGCCTTTTTCAGCATTTGCGACTGATTTTATGGTTTTAATAAACAACCAACAGATTTTCTTTAGACATCTCCTATAACCAAAGGATTATAATCAACCAGCTTGCAGTGCATGAAGTCTAAGATGTGCCATCAAAACACAAACCTTTAAACGGTTAGCGTACAGAGATTTGTACAAATGGGGAAAATTAGTTAATAGTCTTCATGGATGATCGGTAGCAGTTAAATAAGTGGTGACTAAATCCTAAAAAAGTTTGAATACTTCTCATTAATACTGAAAATAAACTGCAGTTTAGTTTCAAATGCAATGTTTTAAAAGATCAGTAAAACTGCAGATTGATGCCGTTTTGTATCTTCAGGTTTTTTCAGTCCTATTACAGAGCTGAAGTATTTCTAGGACGTTTTGTGAAAGTATAGCAGTTTCATTAAAGTCACTTTTCATCATTTAACAGAAAAATCAATGTGTTTTGCAGGCGTCCTTTGGATTGTGGTCCATAATTCTTTTCTAAATATTGAATAAGATGTACCAGTCTTTGTTTCTCAGGCTGCTGCCACCATGTTTCATCAGAACCGGGCAGCAGTGCCTTTGCTCAGAACCAAACTGGAAAGAAAATGGAAACCTGTCGAGTGTTCATGAAGTTAAACAAATAGACGCAGGGGGGAAAAAAAAGTATCCTCTGTCTGACACCTTCATAAGTGTTAGCTGAGCAGAAAATGTTGCCACTGACTGTGTGTGTGCAATGAAAGCTTGAGCTGCATTTACAAGAGCATATCTAAGTGAAGGAAAGCTGCAGCTCGGTGGAGGAGGTCGGGACGTCTCCATTAGATCCGCCCGCCTGCCACAGGAAGGGAACAACTAAAAGAAAACCTCTGTTTCAAGAAACGGAGGTGAGGCTCCTTTTCACCTCGCTCAGCCTGAAAGAGCTGCTGCCAAAATGCCACATATCCATTTTAAAAAGTGACCGACCAGCCTGTGAATCATGTTTTAGTCATGAAACTCAGAGTGCATTGTGCTTTTCTTTGATGCAGCCATTTTGTTTTATATTTAATTTCAGTTTGTGTGTTGAAGCTCTTGATTTATTTCCTACATTAACAATAAAATGTGTTTTTTTAGTAACATTTTGCGCACACACACACACACACACACACACACACACACAATATGAAGGCTCTTTACTAAACACACTTATTCAGTTCACGTCCAAGAGATCTAAATCCAATTATTTCTACAACAATCAATTCATACAGAAACATTCAGTCCAATTTTCACTCATTAACCTTATTTATAAAATAATCCAGTCAATCGATGATATAATCCCATTTTGTAAAGAACACCTGTCTAAGGAAGCCATTGCATCACGTTACTGCCTTTGCAGCAATTCCCCCTCCATCGTTGAGAATGCTGCTCGTCTCTAATCTTTTTAGTTTTTGACTAAAGATTTTTAACCTTAAACTATGGAAAAAGTTTGTGCTTACTCCTTTGCAGCCTATTTTAAATAAATATTCACTGTAAATAAGTGGGAGCAGGAAGCTCAACAGTTCATTTATTTAGAAAAAAAGGGTAAATGTTAAATGGACTGATATTGTATTTTTCTACTCATGCCAACCACTAAATATGCCAAACACTTGAGCCACATTCACTCAGTCACATTCATACATGATGCATGAATCAGTAGGTAACTTCAGTTTAAACGCTTCGCCCAGAGCAAATCGACTTGTGGCAGGAAGAAGCTTTATTAGAACATGCAACGTCTGCAATGTAAAAAAACAAACAAACAAACAAAAAAAACACTTGTCTAAATCTAAAAAGATACATTTTGGTGCAGTTACTTTACTGTGGACAAAATATTAACTTCATTTCAAACTCTTTGCAAGAATTAACCTTAAATAGCAACTAATTTTTTCCAAATCAGATTTACATTTTTAGATGAATTCTGATTTAAAACACCATACTGCTGTAACATTTAGAAATAATCATTTCTCCAAGTTTCACCTTTTTGCCTAAAGCGTTCAGGCCGTTTAGGAAGGTGCCAGCTGATGTGATCTATGGCTTTGTGGTAAAAAGGTGTGCTTACTGTTATCTCTCCACTCTCTGTAACGGAAAATATCCTAATTACTCTGTGGATAACAGAGACACAGAGAGTCCAATTACTCTGCATGAGTGTTTCTCGTGTACTTCCGCGCACAATAAGGTGCAACAAAAGATGTTGTCTGTATCATGTAGAAGTCTAGAATGTGTGTGATAATGTGCTTGCCAATGGCTTGGTGAGTGATTTCCCTTCTATGAATGCACGTGTATGAGCAGGCAAAAGAGCCATCAAAGCGTGTTAAAGTGTTTTTTAATGAGCTGGAGCTCTTACAAATGGACTGAGTACGTTATGTGGCTCATGCAGAACAGGCGGGGATGAGAGGTGTTAGAAAGCAGCCAAAAGCGGTCGTATTGACGCTAATTGTCTTCATCTTCTCCCAGCGCTGAGCAAAATGAGGCGAAGGGTATAAGCAGCTTCACTGGATGAATTTCAGGCGGCTGTTTGTTGCTAATGAGCCTCCAGCTGGCTTTGAGTGATGAAGGTGATATTTCTGACTGTCTTAGTTATAAATACTGCACACATGCAGAACCAGGAGTTTGAAAACTTCTACCACAATGTTCAAAAAGCACTTTCCTGCTTTATCTAAATTCTTTACTTTTTGGCTCAGTTCTTCCCAGAGCTTATGCAAGACCTGTCTCCATGTCACCATTCACCTACAAGGACACTTTGTCAGATTAAAGCTGGCAGCTTTCATATAAATAGTGAAAATTATTTTGATAGAAGACAAAAGAGTTTGCTTTGAAATCCCTAAAATTGAATAACATGGAAACTTTTGTGTAATTTTTATGAAGGTAGCCAAAAACTAAGCTGGGTCCCTGAGAGAAGCAAACCAACACAATGTGTTGACTAAATTTAGGCTCTTTTTGTTTTTTGTTCCAGTTACGCTAACAAAGAAATGTGTTTATGCAAGGTGAATGTTCTAGACTAAACTCGGCTAAGAAACTGGTCTAACTAAAACTTCATGCACTGACTTGTTTTTGTGACCTGGCTGATTGCAGCTTTATTGCTCTTTTATAAGCACATGATTGTATAAGTGGGTACTATTATGTGAGTCAGTGCTTTGCCATGTGTGGATGCAAATCTGTTTATGCAACCTGACCGTGACGCTCAACTTTCTGTTCGGACGCGTTTCCACCGGAAAAACCGGAGGATGTGGAGAAACTCCACACAGCTCATGAAATGACCTGGCCGGGATTTTAGGCCAGAACTGACCCACTCTGAGACAACGTCGTTGAGTCCTGTAGTTTGGTGATGGGGGGGAAAAAGATTTAGTAAAAAATCCCTGTTGGGTTAATCTGAAGATTAGGATTAGTATAATTCACCAGTGAAATAATGTCAGTGTGATGTCCTTTCACATGATGAAACATTCTCTGTGTATGAATATTTTTAAGGTTTTGTGTCTAGTTTAGAGCCATCATCACCGAGGTCACTTTTTCTTTGTGGGCAGTAATAATCTGACTATGGTTGCTGGGTGCAAACCAGCAATTTAATCTTTATAAATCACTCGACTGACATGGTATTAAAGAAGATGCTGCTCGCTTCACCAGTTAGGAGCATGTCATTTATTTACAGATTAAATATAAATGGTACGTTTGACTAGCCCTCTGCATGCTCCGTCTCTTTTCTTTTCACATCTTTATTTAGTTAAATCTTTGCTTCACCAGGCAAAACATTGCAAAAGCTGAAAGTGCTAAAATATAAAGGATATAAAGGGGAGAAGACTACAATATTTACATATAAACAATGAGCCACGTGCTGATTCTGCAAAACAAATGCATGACCCCATATAAAGACCCTTTAGTCTGTGTTTAAAGACAGGAAATGACATCAAACTGTCGATGTCGTTTGTTTTGATATGTTACAGTCATTTACAGCAGCAAAACGGACAGACTTGGTATGTAGAGATGCAAAGAATCCTAAACGACTTTCAGATCCAGGCTGTTTTTCTCTTAGTTGTTCATTTGTATTCAAAAATCCAAATATGCAAACTAGCAGTGAGAAAATGTCTCGTACTTCATAGATGAAAAGCAGCTGTCATTATGAAACTTTTTGCATCTTACAGCGAACATGTTGAAATTGGTCCTCAAATTGATTTAAATTGGCACGCTTTAAATCCAAATTCATATTATTTTCCTCACTTTTCAGGCTGAACTGCTGTTAGATTTCTTGCAGTTCAGAGGAAATTCTCCACATGGTGAAAGCCTTCATCTCCCTGAACACCCAGACAGACCATCAGCAGAGAAAAGGCGACTGAATTGCCATGTTTAAGCAGATTTAACCCTTTTGGTTTTTAGCTTCAGTCGTGTGTTTAAATGTTAACTTTTCAACCTAAAGCAAAACTGCAACAAAAATATTGATGGTTAAACACAAACTCATAATATAAGTTGTGTGTGCAGGAAAAAGTTTTTGTTCTATTATTCACCCAGTTGAGAGGCAACTTTGGATTTTTTATTTATTTATTTTTTTAAATCCTATGAGATTTGAGAAACTTGTGAAGTTTGATTGATGGTTGACAATAACAGATTATACAATAAGTTAAGTGTTTGTTTTTTAGCAGCAGCCAACATCGGGCCTCTTCTCTCAGTAAGCTGCAGTTCTTTTTGTCCTGATGTGCTCGAAACCTTCCTCTGAGATTCAGTTTCATGTCGGCATGATTCATCATATCATCTTCACTGAACTGTCAGCTCCACATTCTGGCTGGCAATCTCTCAATCATCCCAAAGGTGCATCGCAGGATTCAGATCTGCTAAATGAAGATGCCGCTGATGTTTACTGAAGTCTTTTGCATTTTGGCACCGAAACAATAGCGGCTGCAGAAGGAGAACGGTATTGCATCAGAAGCGGAACAGGACTCGAGCTTACTCTCACTGTAGCCTTAGATCTGTTTAATTCCCCTTTCACGTTGTTCGTCTGCCTTGCCTTTCTATGGCATCTTAAGATAAGCAGCTTTGGTAAATAACATCCCAGCATTTAGTTTCTATATGCATCTGATGTGGCACTCCCAGTTTTATCTCCAGGTAAAACCAAAGCGGTATTTTTGTTTATTTTTTTTAACTGTGTCATGAGGTTCTTGGAGATCCACATACACACCTGATCCAGACATTTACATGCATTGAATTCACCCTAAAGCATTGATTTTATTGTCCATTTCTTTGCAGCGTGAGTAAAGGAAGAAAATGCAGATCATACACAAACACTAATAATTGCATTCATATTTTAACTTTCCCAGAAGCTCTGGATATATATCTGTTACACATAATCAATCAGATCAGTTTAATGGATGAATGCATGACTAAGCAGGTCAACAAGTAATAAAGTGCCCGGACCACGTTTATAAGTGCTGATATTATTTTGAATTGATGCGTAAAAGAAATGAATCACTCTGTAAGCTTGCATCTAATTGTTTTACTTCTACATTTAGCACTGGGCTGCCTTGTAGCTAAATGCTTTGATGTACGTTTCACTTATTCAAATAAAATAAGCCAAAACATCCCAAGAGGTATGCATAGTGGCCCTTTAGATTATTGTTAGAAATAACCGTGTAAAGATATTCATATTGCAGGTCGCAAATAATTCAAAATCAGTTGATCTAAAAGTCAGAAAAATTGGAATTGCTGAATTTTGATTTACTGAGCATCGTAGCATTAAAGTTTCTACATTTATAAGTTTCTTAACTTCTTTTTCTGCTTCTGGATTGTCAAGCAGCCATTCCTACATGTCGTTGGTAACAGGATGAAAGCTGAATATGAATGCAACACAATTTAATGCATATGCAGCTAACGCATCGGTATCATCACACAGAATATCTCCATTAAAAGGCTGAGTGAACAGTCCATTAATGCCACTTAGTGAGCATTTAAAGAGACATCCCATCCTGCCCTCAATGCAATCATGGTTATCATCACCACCACATCGGTGCCTAATGTATCATTTCATTACACACATTAAATTCCAGATTAATACAAAGTTCCTTCTGTTTTGAACAATAAAATGTAGCTTCTGCTCTCTATGGACTACAAATCTATTTGTTTCGGAAAGTTTCTCTATACTTTCCAATTGAAAACAAAAATATTTATTGAGTCTTTTTTTACTCAAGCCCACATCCATTCTGTTGAATCTTCTGTGTGTCAGAAAACATGAAGTTATTTTTATACCACAGTAATTTGCCTAATAATGTTGACTTTACCGGGAACCTGTTTACTCTGTGCACCAGGAAATGCTGGTAACACATGGGTTATTTTATTTGTTTTTCAGTTTTTTCTTAATAAGATGCATATTTTATTAGGAACATTTCAGTCTTTTTGGCAGCTTGACAATTTAGTTCTTTTGCAGTTTTTATCGTTTCATACGTTTAAAATTTAATGTGAAAAGTTCTTGACCAGATTTCTTGTTTCCTTTTGACAAATTGTGATTGCAAGTATTTTCATAAAATTAGCCCGTAATCTTCTGCGATGCGTTTATGACTTTAAAAAAAATAAAATGCAATAAGGTTTAAAAAATATCTAAGATTGCAGGATTTTATAACTACTCGGCTCCCTCATTTACCAAAACTACCTTTTTTCAGATGGATGTAACCAGATGTGTGACGTCGATGTGGATTGGTAAGAAGTTGCTCATCAGTCTGAAGAGAGAACCTGAATGCTTGGTTTCTAAATGGAGATGACTTGAACCCAGAGGCCGTTCGGCGTTTAGTTGAACTACTTCTGCTTTAAATAGTTCCTCCTTTCTGCACATACCTCCGTTTGCACAGTTTGTGCAAACGCCACTTTACATCAGTCACCGATGTAAAGTGCCGGCTTCTCGGTTTATCTGCCACATCAACATGGCGATCGGTGCTTGAATCATTTCTTCGGTGTAGAAGTGTCTGCCTTTCTGCTCCGGTACCCCGGGTCTGTTGAACAGAAAACAGTGACACCTTCTATTTCACCGCTTTCTGATGATTGCACCGAAGTGCCAAAGCGCTTTGTTTACATCCCGCCCACGCGGCAGCCTCCTTGAACACCCTGAAGCAGCTCATAAATGTAACACTTCATTCATTTAAATAATGAACACTGGAGACTAAATGAGAATCTAACGAGAGCCGGAGAGCTGAGGAGCAGCGATTTTGAGGCGTCTGCAGAGTGAAACGCCTCATTCTTCAATCCGCACACCCACAAGACGCCTGACACACACCTGCAGTGTTTCAGGTGTGAATTGTGACCTTTAAAGAAGACAGGGTTGTGTGTGTAACTGCCATTTTCAGAGAAGAACAAAGTCAGACTTGACAAGCTGTGTCTTCGTCACACTTATTCAGTTTTTTTTTTCTGTTTTGTTTTGATTTCCAGCTGCGTTTCCCTCAATCACCTTCATCCCGACGTCGGTTCTTTTTTGTGTCGGCATCCTTGTTGCTCACTGCCTCTCTGTACGGATTCTGTCACTGGCGTCTGGCTTCATGTGAATACCAATGGGAAGGCGGTGGACAGGAGAGCATGCAAATAGGACAAAGTCATTTGAAGCCTGGCTTCAGTGTTCAGAGGATCTGTTTGCCTTAAAGTCATAGTTTTCTATAAATGTATTTCTTTGATATAACGCTGCCAAGCCTATGCTATAATAGAACAATGAAAGACGGTTCTTCTGTTTAAAAGGTGGCTTGGTTTCTCCTGCCATCAGAAACTAAACATGTTGTAGCACTTGACCAGTATGTGCAGTATCTTGGAAAAATATTCCCCGCCCCCCATCAACTTTTCCACATTATATCATGTATCAGCCTTAAAGTATTTTATTGGGAATTTATACAATAGGTCAGCACAAAGTAGGAAAAGTCATTTTGAAAGTACTGTGATCTGCATTCAGTTCCCCCTGAGTAATTTTTTGCGGCATTTGTTGCAATGTGTGTTTTTTATTTTTTGTCTCAACCAGTTTCCTTCTTCTGAAGGCTGAAATTTTGGCCCCGTTCATCTTTGCAAAATAGCTGAAACGCTATCAAATGGGATTATTGGGTCTGGGAAGATCAATTTTAAAACATTACTACAGATCCTTAATCAGACTTAGGTCAGGACTTTGACTAGGCCCTTGTTGCATATGAATATGCAGCAATCTGAACCAATCCTTGTAGCTCCAGCTTAATGTTTAGGATTGTTGTCTGCTGGAAGCTTGATTCTTTGCCCAAGGCTGAATTGTTTTGCAGTTTCTAAAACTACTCGGTGCATCACGAATAAATCATCATCGCAATATGCCGATTGCAAAAAGCTGATTGGACAGCAATAATCACAATTGTTCTTTCCAATGTAATATTTAGCCAGGTGGAGAGTCTCTCAGCCCCTGATGCTCACTATGGACACAAACGACTTTGGCCAAAATGTTCAAGGTCAACTCAGACACGTTTGCTGACCCTACAGAAGAGATGATGTGTTCAGGGTCAGTTTCCATACTCGTTCATGCTGCTCTCCTCTGACCAGAGCTCACATGGACATCAGCGGCTCCTCTTTCACACAGTCCAGATTAGTGGATGTGTGTTGTGCAGCATTTAAAGCTTACGTTAATAATAAATGATCTCAGTATATAAAAAAGTCTTTTTTTTCTGAATATTTGCCCACAATGTTTGACCTGTAACGTTCCCTGCCTACTCGGATATTGTGTGAATGTATGTAAAACTTACTTTACAGCGTATTGAACCAGTCTTTACTGAAGCTTTTATCTTTTTTCCCCCCCCTTTTTAATAATTCTCCTCATGGCTTTTCATCAAATCTAGTTATATGGTTCATTTGTATGATTGATTTAATTAGATCTTCCCAGACAGACTGTATTGATTTCAGCTGAATCTAAAAGAAAGAGCAGACGAGAGGGTGGTAACGAGGAGAGGGCTGCAGAGATGGGAGGTAGCAAAAAATGAATGGGAGGAAGAAAGATGAAAGCTGAAGGAGATGGTGGTTGAGAAACCAGTGAAGAGAGTCTTGCAGAACACTGTAAATCCTAGACTGACATAGAACAGTGACGGGGGAAAAGGGAAAAGTCAAGATATCACCCTGAAGTTTTCACCCCAGATGCCAGAAACTTTAACATTTTGGGCTGACAGCTAAGAAAGAGGAACTTTCCATCTGACAGAGGGAAGAGGGGGAAAAAGAGAGAGGGCAGAGAATGAAACATTTCAGTGTTGGGCTGCAATTAGCATAATATTTCTCTCTGTGTGTCTCCATCATCCTATTTTTAACTGTCAGACTGAGGGACGGAGATGAAAGAGGGCAAATAACGAACATGAAATTGTCTCTTTTTAAACGCATGGGATGTGTTTGTGCGTGTGGAAATGTGTGTGTTAATTCCTGCCCTGATGTGTAATGACTGCTTGCTCCATTTCAAGAGTACTTTTGCATAAGAGAGTCATGTTTTCCATGGCTTCTTGTATCAAAGCAAAGCCTCAGAAGCTTAGAGGCCACTCCGGCTTTGAGGTTTCAGATGGTTGCCACTTTGAGTCCCACACCATCGGGGAGCGGGGAATGAAATCCCCTAATGGCAAAAAGTGAAGGGCATGGAATTAGCTTTTTTGTTTCTTGAGTATTTTTGGCATCTTTGATCAGGGTTTCAGGGACATGAACTCAGTCTGGGCAATTTATCTCTAACGGGGATTTAGATGGAACTTTAATGACGCTATGTGCGTTTCTTTTTACCGCTTAGAAAAATGGCCACACTAATTTTTACCAGTTGGCCCCTGGATGCCTGTTACTGCCATACTTACAAGTCAAGTTTCTACAATCACTAAGACGTTTAAAAGAAACGTTGTTTAACAGGGTTATTAGCAATGTTTCACTATCAGCGAACTCTGATGTTGGGAAACCTGTACAAATATAAAATAAGTGCATCAACGATGTAAAGCAATGGATTCCCCATATGATTACCAAGTTTTGAAGGGACAGCATTGATGAATTGTCCTCTTCACTCTACAAAACTTTAATGTTTTAAACTCATTAGTCCAACTCCTGAAGTACACTTTCCTCCCCATCTGGTAGCTGGAAAAATTGCACAACAGAGCCGGACCAGAGGTAATCAGTCTTCATGATGGATCGCTCCATTTGTTAGAGTGCAGCTTCTGGAGTATCAGGAATCTGTTTTGGACACGTTACAGGTGTTTTGGCCAAAGGCTGTGAAACACTCGGCTCCTGCTGTCACTCATAAAATTATAATTTTACTGTTTTTTTTGTTGTTTTTTTCTCCTTGGAGAAAAAAAATATCTGAACAATATGTAATCAAAGTATTGATTGCTGCAGAACTGATGGCCTGTCACCAGTCCTGGGCTGTGTGTTTGTTCTGGTGTGCATCACTGCTGCACAGACTGATGAGTCATTGTGTCGGAGGCTTTGATGGCGTATCTGAACCTGATGAGGTGAACGCTGCCAAACAATAAACTCCCTCTTTCATCTCCACTCGTCTACACCTACTCCCTCCTTCTGTTCTCGTCCCTTCATCCTTTTGTCAGCCCGACTGCCTCCCTCTCTCCAATCATCTCATCGCTTGCCTTCCCTTTCTTCTCCTCCTTCGTGTCCTCCCAGTCTTTTTCTCTGCTCTGTCATCCAGATTTCTCACCTGTGAAGCACCTCTTTCTCATTAAGTCTAATCCTCGTCGCTGTCTTCCACTCGTTTCTCTCGTCCACCCATTCACCTTGGTTTTACCTCTCCTCCATCTGTTTTTTCTCCTCCTCTTAAACTCTCTTGTCAACTTAACATCAGCATAATATTTGCTCATCCATCCACAGAAGCCTTCGCCCGCTGGCAGGGAATCAAGTTTTGCATTTAATTTAACTCCAAGTACACACACACAAACACACACACACACACAAAAAAAAAAACACGGCTGAACAAAGTAAGAGCGATCAGTCATATTATGACCACACATTTGAACTGAGCAGCACTCAAAACGTCTTGGGGTATTTTGGAGTTTGTGGAGCAACAGATTATTTATAATTGTTGAGTTGGGTCTGAGATTTCAGGCCTCATCACAAGTTTCTAGATCAGGCCTAAAAACTTTAGGTTTAAAGAAAACTTTGGCTTTTTTTCTGTCCAGCTGGAGAAAGTAAAGGCACATCCAGGCAAAGCCACATTTACATGTTACATATGTTATCAATGCCACTTAAATGCAGACTTTATCTCATAAAATTGTACCGTTTGGCTTCATCTTTAAGTTGTGCCTTTGTGGTAATGGCAATGCATGTCAGGTGTGAAGTAAGGTTCTTATAAATGTAGAATTTGGTAAAGACCAGGTCATTTCCATATTAAGTCCTAAAATATACAAAAAGCGTACTTTGTATATATTTTTTTCTATTGCTATTATTAGTAACTGTTGCAAAAAGCAATGGAGTGAGAGGGTGAATTGTTGGACATAGTCATTATTTACAATTTGCATCATCTTAAGAATGTAGAGTGTGGTTTAAAAAAGTCAAATCAGTACGAATTGAATACTTGAAATAGTTTTCTGAATGTAAACTGTAAATTAAATCTAGCATGTGCATATAATTTGAACACTAAATGTCCTTTTTTTCCAACCTTTCGCCTTTAAGGTGTTCGTCGTCCGCCTGAGCTGGATCAGCGCGCCAGCGCCAACGTCCACTACACCCTGCTGATCGCCTGCGTGTTCGTGGCATTCTTCCTGGGAGCCATCCTGTCGGGTTTCCTGGTGTCTTGTTACTGCAGCCGCAGCGCAGCTCACCGAGCCCGCAGGCTGGGGAAGGACCCCGAAGCATCACTGCCGCACGCTCTGTCGCTACGATCGCTCGCCAAGCTGAACGGGCTTCTGGACGGGCAGCCGAAGGTTGGCTGTGGACAGTTTTGTTATCAACGACCTTAAAAACTAGCTTTTCTTCTTAAATTCTCATCGTTTGAAAGTATAATGTAGTAGAAAACAATTAGCTGGTAAAATGGTGTTGCAATAAAACGGTGTGTGTTCCCAGAAATATATGCTCCTATGTTTAGGATTTTTTTATTCACTGCAGATCACATTTTGCAGTGAAATGAGGCGATGATGCTCATCGTTACTTGACTGATCTCATTCCAAATGAACGTAGCAGTTTTCCACAAGCTGAACTTACAGGACGTTGCACATCGATCTAAATTAAGTTGAAGATGTTTTGAGACCGAAGTTAAATGAAAACATAAAGCCGACAGACAGAAATGCACTCATCACTGCTTCTGAATTACATTTCAATCAGATTTTTTTTTTTAGGTTCCACGATGCAGCTGAGAGGCGGCGACATAGCTGCCTGAATTTTGAGGAGCAGCATTAATATTCATCTCCTCCTCATCACCCCGAGGGAACACATAATAAGATTCACCTTGGTGTTTTATTCAGTCATTACAACTGACGGTTTCATTATTATTCCATCATTTTTCCAAATGTCCTTCAGTGAGAAACAGAGTCTCTAAGCTGCTGCTAACCTCTGACCTTTTAGCTGAAATATACGTTTAAGCAAGTCGCTCATTAGCTGTGTGGAACCATTAAAATTCACCCACATTTTGTCTCTACCCAGGATGACAAACTGGATGTGTCGACGCCAAAAATGTACAGCTCCTTCATCCCTAACGGGCGGGCCGAGCCCCACCTGCACACGCCGGGGCATCAGGGGCTGCAGCTGGGAGACCCTGAGCTCAACCTCTCACAGGTAGGAGGTCATACAGGCAGTCCTGGCTGAGGAGTCACAGCCATCATACCGACACCTTTTAATTAAAGGTATTAAACGTATATTGAATTCTTTTAAATCCTGCACATTTTTAAATATAAAACAATTTTTTAAAAATCTGATTTTTTTTTTTTAAATGAATTTGGCTCTTACCAAAATCTTTTCTGCAATATTCACATTCACATACCAACATTGAGTACTTTTGTAATTACATATTACTTGTGCGTGCACTGCTGAGTTTCACTGCCCTTGTAAGCAAAGCCACCTTTAATTAAAAAGCTTTCATACACAACAGTTGATACGCTCATTTACAAGCATTGAACGTCCCTTACAAACAAGTTGAGTCGTGATATAAATGGTAAACAATACCTTGTGTTAAAGTAGAGCAAAGTATCTGAGCATTTTCATTTATTTATTGGATTAAAGATGCAGAGAGTTTTGTTGCTACCTTGCAAGCTGTGCAATGTAAGCATATTGTGGCATAAGGTTTGTTTACAGTATGCAAGTTGTAGTAGATCTATCTACTGGGTGTAGAAGTGTTTGCACTTTTAAAATGGCCCCAGACTTTGAGTCAGGGCTGCAGCGTACTCGTTTAACGGTAGCAGACTGCATCATCAATATTTCACTGATTAGTCATTGATTGTTTTACCACATTTCTGCATTATTTCAGTGTAATCCTGCACTCCTATTTCACGTTGATGCCTCTGCATTAACATTAAAATCCCTCACAGTAAATTCAAATAATTTGTGAAATTGAAAATTCCTTGAAATCAATTTGACGAAGATTGAGATGATTTTTAAGCAGTCTTTGATCATCTGTAATTTTAACAATCACAAATATTATCCAAAATGCTAAATATCAAATTATAGAACGTACGGATGAGAAGGATTTAGAAAATAAGTCCATATTACAATATTTATCAATGCTTATTCATCGTCGTTTTCTAATATAATGCAGTCATATTGAAAGCACCACTTCATTGAATATGCAGGTAAATTGTTGATTATGGCTGTGTTCACACCAGCCCTATTTAGTCCACTTTAATCAAAGTCCAGTCCGTTTGTCTAGAAAGTCCGGTTCATTTTGGAGGTGTGAATGTGCAATCACACTATGATGCGGACCAAATAAACTAACACTGGTCCGTTTAAGAACCTCGTTCTCGGTTTGGTTGAAGTGAATTCTGGAGTGGTTCGAATGCGTGTGTGGATGCCAAGTGGACCAGCGAAGGCAGAAAGTGAACTATACTGCTGGGTATTACTGGCAAATACAAACTAAATAAACACAAGAGCCCAACACAGAATGGGTCCTGGCTTTTTGCCAAAGACAAAAGAGAAATCTTACAACTTCTAAAATCTAATGCTACTCCATTTTGTGGAGAAGGAAACGTTTTCATGTGGTTTTCTTCAGTAGCTGTTAGTACAGCGCCCCCACAGGTGAGGAGGTGAGCAGGGTTTCCAAAATCTTTTGATCGGAGCAGCATGAAAGCAAACTGCACCAGTTTTTGGTCTCTAATCAAACCAAGTCTATCTGGTGTGAACACACCCAAAGGCTATGGTGACTGGGTAATTAATGTAGGACTTTGAACCTAAACATTAAAAGTTTGCAGTCATTTAGAATTAAATTATTATTTTTTAATTAAAAATACTCTTTCCTTAGGTAAAAAAACAAAACAAAATCACTGAATGCATCGGTCTAACCTCCATTTAGTCTCTTTCTCA
Organism: Poecilia formosa; assembly: GCF_000485575.1. Lineage (NCBI taxonomy): Eukaryota > Metazoa > Chordata > Actinopteri > Cyprinodontiformes > Poeciliidae > Poecilia > Poecilia formosa. The sequence continues at coordinate 1,238,301 of NW_006800131.1, forward strand.
GGGTGACGGAGAACTCTCTGGCTTGCCGACGCCCGACTCCACCCCAGAACTCCCTTTCAGGAACATGAAGGGTTTGCGACATCATCAGTACGAGAAGAACCAAAACTGCAACAACGCCAAGGACAACAACCCCAAGTCAGGGCCCAGCTGCTCCAAATCCAACCAGGGCTTCATGGCTGTTGTTGGGAATTCTTTGAGCCAGCAAGTGTTTCCCTTTTCTCACCACAACGGCGGCGGTTTGAGCAACGGGGCGGCACACGGGGCAGGCGCCTCGTCAACTTCACTGCACCTCCTCGAGGAGAGGAAAATTCCCAATGACGAGCGAGCCGCCGCCACGGCAACCGCAGGAGGAGGAGCGGGTGGAGCGCCACATCACCACCACTCCCAGCAGTCCCTCCCCCAGACGGTGGTGGACGTGTCTGCGCTGGACGAGCTGCTCAAACACATCCACGAGGTCAGCGCGTCAGGAACCGGTGGAATCAAGGTCCTCACGTCTACCTCGTCGTCCTCACTGTTCCCCGGGCCGTCCACTTCGGGAGGAGGACATCACAGTGGTCACCATCACCACCACCACCATCAGAATCAACACAACCAGACTCGAACACATCACTACAACCACAGCCATCACCACAGCAACCATCACAACAACAACGGCAGCGGCGGCGGCGGCAGCCACCATCACCAGCAGCAGATCCCAGAGACGGAACCGACTTCCTATTACAGCACCTCCACACTGCCGAGGGACGGCGTCCCCAAGCGCTTGGATTCAGCCCCTCAAAACTCCACCTCATCCTCTGCCACGTCTTCGTCTTCGTCCTCCTCTTCAAACAACCCCACCTCCTCCACCTCTATCCCGTCTTCGTCCTCGTCCTCTTCCTCCACTCCGCTCCAACAGCAGGTGATCCCGGAGCGGCCTGGAGGGAGCGGTGTCCCCGTGGCGCGTCACCAATCCCAGCGCCACTCCCTCATCAAGATGGGTGCAGCAGGTGGCGCTGTGCCCCGCCACCACAGCTTCAACCAACGGGGGGCGCACGCACACTTTCTGGCCAGAATGAATACAAACAACAACAGCAGCAGCAGCAGCAACAACCACCGACCCCCAGGTTCAGCCGCGGCAGCCAATACAAACACCAGCAACAACAATGAGAGCCAGCGGGTGTCCGTCGCCAGTGCCTGTCTTACGCGGCAACACAGTTACAGCGAAGGGCCGCATGCGCAGCGGGCGGCAATAGTCCGAAGAACGGTGTCCCTAAAGCCACAGATCCCACCAAAACCGCTTTTTCTGCCAAATACAGCAACGTCTGCAGTAACGGAGGCAGGAAAGTACAACTACTAAGACTGCAGGTGGACAAGATGCCACCCAACCATGGCTGCAATACTCCCCACAAAGAAAATCATTGAAATGCCGGCTGGGGCCGTGCAAAAGGACAAAATGAGCACCGATGGGCCAAAAAGACAAGAGAGACTTCAGTCCTCGTGATTCCTTATCACAACCTTTCAGTTGTACTTATCGTCATGCCGTTGACGGAGGGCCATCTGTTGTCTCTCTGAGGCACAACTGAGACAAACCTGCTTCTTTGCAGGGCAGGATTCCTTGCGGAGACTCGCTCTTCACAGCAAATGTGGATCAAAACCAGTTCAGAGAGGAAACGTCTGAGAAACACTCCAGAAGCAGGGCGAAAGGTGTTAATGATTCAAAAGGAGTCCCCAAGGCTCGAGGTGGCCTGGAAAAATTCCTGATTAATGCAGTTTTCTTACGAGAGCTTTGATCTAATGTCCCCAGTCGCTGCACCTTGGAACGGGGCCTGGATTTCAATTGCAAATACTTAAAAAGCAGGGAATTGGACAAACGCAGACCTGAGATGAACTGACTCTGGGACCGTTGCACCGCTTTGAGTCCAAGGACGGCAAAGCTTTCTGCAGAAGCAAGTCAAAGAGAAGTCAGAAAAAATACTCTGCTTAGCAGATCTGCCTTTTCTGACTCTTGATTAATGAAATTTAAAGAAATGTTCCCTGTCTGAAAAAAAGTAGAGTCCATATGTTCAAAGCCAACACTTGAAAATAGTTTTTACTGACAAAAACAGAGGAAGAGGGAAGTTACGGTCTATACGAGATCACATTGAAGTGTTACAATTCAGCAGTCAGGAGATTCAGATCAGAGTATTTACCCCCATATTAACACAGAAACCAGATAAATGCTGCTTTCATTGATATCAGAAAAAATAAATACTGAGGTCTAGTCGATGATTAAGGAAAGATTTCTGATAAACCATTACGGCAAATTACTAATTAATGCTTTCATTAAACTTGGCACTCATCATTTTCATCCTTCATGGGTTCAAATTACTTAATTGGCTCAAGTGAATAATTAATCTCTCAGATTATTAAAGTTCTGTCTTCTGCATCTTTACTCTTGAACAGTTTTACATCTGCAGCACTTGCAGGAAGTTTTCACTCAAAGGTTCTGTGAAGTCGAGCAGTTTAAAGTGCTGGCTGCTATTTTCAGACTTTGATTTGGGAAATGAGGAATATTAGTTTATCGGAAATGTTTTCTCATCAGCAGCTGATCACAGGAGGATCTTAGCAATGAGAGTTTCACCCAAATAATAACAACTCGCTTACCTCCACTGCACTGGTTTCCAAAGTGTTGAAGTCTGCTTGCCAGCATCTGCAGTTTAGTTCTGAATTATGTTTGAGAATGGGAATATAATCAATTGTACACATGTTTGTTAATCTTGAGGCAAGTATACTCAAATCTAATATATGGAAAATATAAAGACCTGACTGTGATGCTGGAGGTTGTTCTTTAGGTCGTTTCAGATTCTTTATTTGGGGGGAAATAAAAGTCTGCACCAGATGATGTTGCCTTCCTGGAGCTCAAAATGACCTGCATGACGACTTGTATACATTTAACTCAAAACTATTTGTTCACATGTAACATCAGTGTTTTCTCAAATAAATTGATATCAGATACCTTTTTATTGTCATTGTTCTACCTGCGCCTTTCAAAAGCCTCTCCTGACAGCAGTTTCACTCCTCCAGCTCTGGCCGTCTTTCTTTCAGCCGTCCTTGTGGCTGCAGACGGCAATGTTTACTCCTTGGTTCATGTCCAGCAGTATGAATTAACATCAGTCAAAAAATGTCATGGCGAGGAAGATGATGCGTATATAAGTCGCAGGGCAGAAATGTGACTTGTAGTCTGGGAAATACTGTAATTTAACCTGCAAGACCTGAAGCAGAGAACAGGAAGGCTGAACAGAATATTATCTTCAATTTCTAATATAAAGTGTTTCAAATCTAGATGAATTAAGAGAAAAAATAATCTGTTAGGTTTAGCAGTGTAACAGGGCAGTATAAAGGTTATCTAGTTGAGATTGTCTGGCTTTTCAGAGCCACCTTGCATCCCAGTTACTCACTCAGACTCTTCAGTCTGCAGCTCCTGTTAGTCTGTAGGAGTATTTCTCCACAGATGGTCCAAAAATATCCAACTGTGAAGGGAATCTGCCGTTTCCCATTTTAAAAAGCACTTTTTGTCTTGTGTTCATTTCTTTTGTTGATTCTTTTGGCCTAGAATGATTACATAAAGGTAATAAAACAGTTGACTATGCTTTAATTGTGTGAGGTGAATTGAAACTCTACATTGTTCCCCCTGTAATGTCTCCATGTTTTGAGTTTATGTTCAGAAAATTTGGAGGAAAAAAAGTCCGGCAGCAGCATAAACCCAACAACCCGGCACAGATAAGTAAGTAAGTATGGATGGAACCACCTAGTTTGTCATTCTGAAACTCTTTACTTCATGTTGTATTCTTGGACTCATTGTCCATTTAAACGGTCTCAAGTCTTGGAGATGTTGCTTCAATTCTTTTATAGTGCTCTGTCCTTCTGATACTCTCTCTAATGGTAAACGACTGGAGCGGGGATCGAACCAACAACCTGCCGATTGAGGGACGAAGTCCTGCCACCATCGTCCTGTGAGTTCACCAATCAGGCAAAACACACAATAATGCTACATCCACCATACTCCAGGGTTATGATGGTCTTCCCCCTTTTTACATGCATCAACTTTAGTTTCATCAGACCACAGGAGACGTCTCCAGAAGTGGATAATGTAACTCGGCATCAACATGCCAGCTGAATTTGCTCTGGACTTGATGTGCACATACAACCCATTTATCTCGGGGACGTAAAACCCGACTCCTTCCTGCACAGTATGATGGCCAGACATTGCATTTGTTAATTAAAATTAAGTTTTGTAATTATAACTGACCTAAAACAGAAAACAGCTTGTCCAGTTAATTGACGGAGGAAAGAAAGGTTGTCTTTTTAAGCGGTATGTTTGCATTTATGTTAATATTGGAATCCATAAAAAATTAAAAGAGCTCATGATTTCTCAGACATTAAACAGAAAATAAGCTTGTGCTTTGAGATATGAAAATGAATAAACACCAGTTAAGCATCAATGACTTGACAGGGTTTTTTTTTATCCCACCTTTAACACTGAACCAAGCATTCTGACACCGGTTTTCATTTTATCTGACTCACTCAGCTGGCTGGACAAGCTCCCCCAGAGCAGCTTAAGTAATAACACAGCGGCAGTGATGCAGTACTGTTAATGAGGTATCCCTGTCTGCTACAGTTAGGCTGAACAGGCTCTGCACCAAATGATGCAACACAGTCCGCCAGCGCAACACTGTCTAGTGTGAGGGAGCTGACTCCTGACTGTGAAGGAGCTGACGTTAAACAATTTCACGTCCTAAAAGTTGTAATTAGCAAGTGAACCAGAATGAGGCACTGTTTGGATTCTATAAAAGAAAGTAAAGCAGTGGCTTCTACTTAAAGAGTGGATTTATGTCCCACAGTGTGAGAGGGGGACACAACCCCCCCCTATGTCTGACCTGAACCCCAGTAGTTATGAGACATCAGTGTTGTTCTGGTGCCTGGAAGGAGGGAGTCTGCAGGAAACAAAGTTTAAATGAACAAGTCCTGCTCGCATGACAACAGACTCTGATCTCCTGCTGTTAGTGGTTGATGGATGTATTTTTACTGCCTACAAGACAGGAAACAACATAACAGAGAGAAGATCTTCATCAGAGGCCGAGTTTGATCACAAACAGGTGTTTACGGGTCGGCCTTTTTTTGTGCACATTAAAGAACATTTTATTACAACCAATTCAGTCGGTGTATTAACTTCTACTAGAAATGCTTTTGTCATTTATATAGAGTAATTTTGGAATATGTATTTGTCCCAATAACTCAGTCACCAATCACACAACAGTATTACTTTTTATAGCATTGCATACTTTGTCTCAACAGTTATTAGCCTTATCTTTTCACAGATATTTCTGACTCAGCATAAAGAGCTATGATCTTCTATAAACTCCCATCCTGCTCCAGCTAACCACGTTTGCATGTGCTAAGCTAATGCTGATATGTTTTACTCACCATTTTGAGTTTCTGTTGACAAAACTTCCAGAAAAAAAATAATTTGCTTCATAAAGTTAAACCTTTGTTTTAATCATCACAATATTTAGTAGCTTGTGTTTCGTTTGCTCTCTGTTGCAGAAAGCTTTCTGAGAAGAATGTGGAAAATAGCTCAGATATTCACAGTAAGGTGAAGCAGCCAGTACGTTCTCTTTCAATCTAAATGTCACTGTAGAGGATAAAAACACGAGATTGTTAAAGAAAACCCAGATTTATTTGGTCAGCAAACTAATGGCCACAACCTATAGTGCTTTTGTGTCTGTGCACATGGAAATATGGTTTAGTCAAGCTACTCCAAGATCAATTATTGGAATTTCTTAAATTAGGATTTGGATGCTCAGTATGGGGTTACAGCAGTCCTAGAAAAAGACCATAGGAAAAGCAGTAAATAAAACTGAATTGCTGGTTACCAAGCCTCAGTTTGCCACCTTTCTCAAACATTTAGGGTTAGAAACCAGAACGTATTTGTGTAGATGCAAAGTGACTTTGAATTAATGGGTACCAATTAGGAAAAATGCCAGAGTGCTTCTTTAAATTGTCTCAAAGGGATCCTCTCTGCGGTACGGCTGCTTCAGCGTCACGACAAGCAGCAAATGCAGACAGCCAGCAAGCTAAAGGAAACGAGCATAAACAGAAATGTCAGGTGAGATATTTCACTCAAAATCTCAGGATGATTTAATCTAAAAGTGGTGAAAAGTACAACGGTAGTTTGCATACATACCAACAAAAAATAACGGTAAAAACAAAAAAATAGGACCTTTCATCTGAAATAAAGAAACACATTCAGACTTCCAAACTTTAGACAAGGCGCTCTCACACTCAACAGAAGAATGATTTTGTTTTATATGGTGATGCACTTTTATCCCTGAATATAAATGTGTTTATTTGGAGGTTCTTAGTTCCCGTCCTCTAAACGTGCAACGATTCGCCGAGGGAGGGAGGTGGAGGAGAGGAACGTCGTAGCTTTTCCACAACTGAAGATGCACTCACAGCATCACCAAGTGGACCACAGGAGAACGACACTTTAACTTTATTATTTTTGAAAGAGTCGGTTCTAAATGCGAATGCTGTATTTTGTGATGCCGTCTCATTTCTGCAACATGATCAGCCGTAAAGATAACTAATCCACTGTTATATGCAATAAATCATCTACAATTTTCATACACAAGAACAGAAGAGAATTGGATGCTACATTCGCTTCAGCTCGCCTCAGTCGGTAAAACCTACTTTAAATCACATTTATAAGCAGTCATGATGGAGCCGACTGTTCAGCTGGAGTCATCTCTCTGCCTGTCGCTTATTCTTGGTAGTTGTGGAAAATGATGCGATTGTTTTGCAGGTCACAGCAAGATGCATAGTTGGTACTTGAAGATGTCCTAGTTTTGTGTATTTTGCTTTGTCTTATTTGAAGCTACATGATGTGAAAACATGTGATGTGATAATATTGTTGAATGTCATTAATAACTTTAGAATCCAGTAAATAACTCCATCAAGCTACGGGAAAATATCTAAAATTCCTTATTTCCATCGAAACGGTTTATTGAACTGCTGCATTATAATTACTTAGCTGTACTTTCTTTGACTTTACACCCTTTGACCTTAGACTTTTAAACCTGTTTTATGCTGCTTTAGATAAAATAGTGTCACCAAATATATTGAAGGCAGAGAGAGCCTGAAGGAAAAGTAGTTACATTACAGTAGGCTACATCTTGTTAAATAATTTGGGAACATTTATTGTAATCTAATCCACCGAAGAAGAAACACAAACTGAAGCCAGACTGTCGCATCAGCTGCACCTGGTATTAGCAGGGTTAGCTTCCACACCTTCTTCAAATCAAACTTAATCGATGTCAAACATCTGTACTGGTTTGTGTCATTATAATTTTAAGGATATTAATAAATGTTTCCAGAGGTCATCAAAGGTCAACCAGGTGTCAATTAATTGTGCTCCCAATATTTTTACCTGCAAAAACAGCACATTTTTGTCCTTTTTATCTTAAAACTATAATGGCACAAACATTTTTGCTCCACAAACCAGCACAGATGTCATACAACTGATTGCGAGTGTGGATAATTTCGAGTTCTGTTCCACAAATAAATCATAAACAGTTTCACAGTTCAGTGATGATTTATGAGAAATGAGAACTGATTGTGGCATTTTTGTTTCACGGAGAGTGAACATGTTTCAGAGATTTTAATCTCAGTTTGTTTAAATCTCACCTAGATTTGGTAAAAAAAAAATCATAATCTCATAATCTCAGTTCTGATTCTAGACGATTTTATGAAAACTATTGCTCAGCCACACCAAAGTGCGATGCTGCCATCTGCTGGTTTAGGACGTTATTTGTATTTGAATGGTAAAGATTCAGAGTGGTCAAGCCATAGTATCAATGTATTGATATAATCTAAAATATAATATATTACACATCATATTATAATCGCTCTAACATCTGAAAGGAATTTTTCTAAATAGTTCAACAGAAAATAACCATGTTTACTGTACATTTGGCTTTTGTGTCAAATTTGAGTTAGAGTGGCTAACAGTCATCACATCTTTTTTAACGAATAATATACCTATAATAAATAATTTCAAAACTTTTTCCACTTTTGGTGTGGCACAGGTAAAACTTTGTTGAAAAGAACGAACTTGAAAGCTTAAAAGTAGGTCAAGCTAAGCTGTCCTGTGAGTTTCCTGACATTTCCTCATCCGTATCCTTTAGCTGAAGCCACAGGTTACAAAAGATCAATAGGATCTCATTGTTCAAAGCCACCAGTGAGGAGCTGAGAACAAAAGTGTGTGTATATATATATATATATATATATATATATGTCTGTCCAAAAAAACGATAAACTATTTCATCTGTGATTACAACCATTCACTGTTTCAATAAGCTTCTGTAACGTCACAAAATTTATTTTCATCCAATGCTGGCTTCATTTGTTCAAGATTTTTTATTGATGAGGTAAAAGTTCAAACGCCTTCTCCAGAACATCAGAGATTCATAACGGGCTTAAAAACCGACTCTGGTTCTGGTCTAGTCTTTCCAAGAAAATCTGATCTGTTTGTCTCCTGGTAAAATTGTGCAAGAGAAAAGTTATACCAAAGGTGGAAAAAAAAACTTTTGAAATATTTATTTTGGTCACAAAAACACAGCATTTAAACATGTACACTTTTGAACTCTATCATCTGTGTAAACCTTTTATTCAATTAAAGAAGTCAATTTAAAATGCCCCTATTTTTAAATTTCCTGTGATTCACATATCCATAAGGTTTCTTTTTCCCCTTCACTGTGATTAGTATAATCTTGCTGACATGCAGCGCCACTCAAACTCACACCTATAACTTTATCGTCAAACATTAATTCAGACACTTCAACTTATTGTAACTCATTATCTTGTAGAAACTGAGCCATCCAGTGTAATAGTGCACTTTTATGTCTTGCACAAGTAAAAAAGGATGAAAAAAACCCCCAAAAAAGCTAAAAATCTGTCTGACAAAAGTTCATTTTCAGTTGTTTTATAAGTGCAAAAACAAACATCTACGTCCAGAAACCTGAACGATATGTCTTTGTAATTTTCCAAAGACAGATTTAAGGCAGAAATACTTATAAAAAATAAGAAACAATTCAGTCCCAAATAAAATGAAAAGAAATTAGATTTTGAATGAAACATGACACAGTTGGTGCAGGGATTTCAGCAGGTCAGAACTTTACAAAACTGTAATTAGCTCACAAAAATATGACTGGGCTGCTTCCCATCTCCAACAGTCACTGGACGATAGGCGGGGCCACACACACACACGCGTACGCACACACACACGCGCACGCACGCACACACCGAAGGAGAATTTGTAGAGAGCAGTCAATCGAACAGTCTTTTGCATGTGGAAGGCATACCCAGGCTGGGATTCAAACATTCTTCCTGCAAGGCAGCAATGCTACCATTGTGCAGCAGATCACTAAAAACAATGGCAGCTAAAAGGTACATAATCCACTCTAATGTCCAAGAACAGACTTGATTAAAAAAAGGACAGTTAGAGAAATACTGAAGTGGTTTTGTGCGTCCGTTCAGTGGTGGTTGCGACCGCTGCCTCGCTCAGCCTGAGCTCTGCTGGGACTTCTCCTTCATGTGTCTGCGGATGTGCCGCTTGAAGTTGGAGTTGTCGCTGAAGCTGCGGCCGCACACGTGGCAGCTGTACGGCTTCTCGCCCGTATGGACCCGCAGGTGCTTCTGGTAGCCGTCCGACCGCGTCAGTCTCTTCCCGCAAATGTCGCACGTGAACGATTTGTCGCCTTTGCCGTCAACCTTTCGGTGGATCCGCGTGTGTTTGGCCCACTGACTGCGCTGGTAAAACGCTTGGCCGCAGATGGTGCAGACGTAGGAGTCCACTACTTTAGGGAGGGTCATGTCAACGCAGTCATGCTGGCTGTTTCCTGCAGCTACAGGTTGATCATCCTTGAGCTCAGAGCAGTTCTGTTGGACTGAGGTACCAGGCTGCGGATCGACGTCCGGCTCGTCCAGGTCCTGGCAGAACTTTGAGCCCAGAGACCCGGTGGAGTCGTTGTCCTGTTGCGTTCTTGCCGAGTTGTTCTGGAACAACAGAAAACCCACGTTGTTCTCGCCCGGCGGGTCTGGCCACACATCCTCCTCTTTGATGCGACTCGGCGGTTCCTCTTCGTTGAGCTGTACGCTGGAGCTCCAGTCCTGCTTCTCGGAGGCGGCTGCAGAGCACAACCAAAACAAAGTCAGCATGTTTTTATTGTTAGGCCATAAAATGCTCAGCTTCATCATCATCTGACAAAACAACAAAGAGAACTATGTTTCAATCTTTTATTTCTGCTCATTTTGATAATTATGGAAAATTAGACAAATGACAATGAAAAACAGAAATGTTACATTCTTGCTTGACAAAGTAATAGGGGATCTGATTACTTTTACTTAAAAACACCAAGACTCACGCCTTCTACAGGAAGGGTAAGGCACAAAAAGTCAATGGCAAAGAAGTCACCAGTGTCATTAATAAGGTTTATTAAGAAGGTTGAGTGGAAGGAAAATTTGCTTCTGTAAAGCAAGGAAGGATTGTAAAGTAAAGCCCATTCAAGTGTAGTCTGCAGCTGGAGTCACAGATAAGAGATAAGAGATTCCTTTATTAATCCCACAGTGGGGACATTTACATTGTTACAGCAGTATAAAGGACAGAGCAGAACCAATATAAAAATCTATATATACACAGTAAAATCAGGTGAATATAGAAAGTACTGAAACAGTACTGTTTGAAATATAAATAAATACACTCCAGGTTTATCGCCTATACCTGGAATTTATTTATATTTCAAACAATACTGTTTGAGTACTTTCTATATTCACCTGATTTTACTGTGTATATATAGATTTTTATATTGCTTCTGCTCTGTCCTTGCACTTTTATTCTGTGGTTGTATTAGATCAGTGCTTCTCAGCCCCGGGCCTCAGGCCCCCTGCCCTGCATGTTTTAGGCGCTTCCCTTCTGCCACACACCTGGATTGAATCTGTGGTGATTAACAGGCTTCTGCAGAACCTGATGGTGATGCAATCATTTGAATCAGCTAAAACAAGCAGAGCAGGGGGGCTGAGGACTGGGATTGAGAAGCACTGTATTAGATCAAAGAGACTCCTTTATTATGTTTTTAAGCAATTGTGCAGTTCCAACATGATTTTCAGAATAACTGAGGATTATTCAGTTAAAAGACTGAATTCAGATTTCTCGTCTTAAACAAATGGACAAAGAAGCCATAGAAAGATGTTTAGAGCAAAACAACTTGCTTATATGGGCTCAACTGAAAGATGTAATAAATAACTGTTGTTGCCAAATGAAACTGATTCTGACTCTCCGAACATTTTCATGAAGCCAGAGACGGAGCTGCAGTTATTTCCAGACAGAAACCCCAAAGTCCGGTGAAGCGTCTCCCTACCTGAGCTGTCGGCCTGCAGGGAGATCCGCGGCTTCCTGGAGAGCTCCAGCAGCCGGCGCTGGCGGTCAATCTCCAGCTTGGAGCGGGAGATCTCCTTCTCATATTCCACTATGGTTCTCCCAAACACATCGAAAATCTCCTCTGCAGCCGCGGTAAGCCGCTGGTTGATCAGAAGCCGCAACATCTCGATTTTCGACATTTCAGCGGTAACTTGAGAGGATTCTTAACCAGGAGAAATCGGATCAAATGCCGGATAAAAAACTGTGGCGATCCGGTGACTTGTGTACCAGCTACGGCTCCAGGTTAACTTCTGTGAGGGGTCCGAAGAAATCCAGTGAAAGCCCTCTAGCGCCCCCACCTGGTGAGGAAGGCTCAATACAAGTTTTAAATGAGGTTCATGTTTACAATTTAACATTGACTCAAATGTTTTATCATGACGTCTATTTTCAACAATAGAAAAATAAAACTTTTTAAAAATTATTTCTTCGTATTTATACTGTTGACATTTATTTTTGCTTCCTTTTTTTCCATTTAAAATTGCTAAGGTATGTTTGAAAAATTTTCCAATTGGTTTTCTACATTTTTTAAATTAAAATGTTCACATATTTTAATTTCTCTATATTACTATAATTGAATATTCCATTTTATATTTATCAATACTTTTATATTTCTGGTAAAATGTCTTTGTCCCACATGTTACTATGCTGTGTTAAAATTGAGGCATCACACCTGATTTTACAAAAGTTCTTTTATTTTATTTGGCAAATTATTTTTTTTCCCATTTTAATTTCTTTGTAAAGAAATACAAGTTTTCTTTTGAAAAGACCTCCATTAAATCCGAGAAAAAAAGCCATTTGTTTTAATTTTCTATTTTACAGTCTAATTAGCAATCCAATCCAAATCTGTCTACATATTCAGATCATTACCTATAGTCTGGAAACTGTATCAGCAGCAGGTAGGTTCCTACCTACTGCTTCTCAAGTGCAGATAGAAACCAAAGAGTTGCTTCGCTTTGCTCTATTTTCAGCTCATAATGTTCTACTTATGTCAAATAATGTTGCTTTTACATTTTTTACAACAAAATTTGAATTCTCAAAACTCTGACTTAACATTACAACAAATAACTAATACAGTTGCATTAAGTGATCTCATCTCAAAGGTGTAAACTGTACTAAGGTATAAAAAAATATAACACTGGCTGCATTAATCCAAAACAATCTGAAAAAAATCAAAAAACAGTTTCTGACAAATCTTAGTTTATTTAATGAAGCTTTGGTTTTCTTCCTACAAACATGTATTTATTGTAATCTTCCACACAACAAAAGTCTCAACTTTTATCCAGACAAATTGTGCTAACTTTAGTCAAGGGCATAAGAAATTAGAATCGGTATAAAAATAAGAAAAGTCTTCATCTTCATCTTACCGAAGAGAACTGCAAATGTCTTTTCCAACAAAATATTTCCAATGACAGAGCCACGTGTAAAGACAGAACCTGATTAGAAAACTTGCAACAAAAATTGACGGTTGAGCCAATTCACCACAAACCCTTCATTTTAAATGGTCCCATATTTTTATAAAGCACATCTTTTTCACATAACACACATTCCAACAATAAGTAAAAACTGAGGTAGAGTAGTAAAAAGGAATAAACTTGTATGATGGTCTCTTAAAAGCCTTTCACATCACTATAGACACTCCAGTATTTTGAGTGTTTAAACAACTGAGACCATTATGAATCATGTCCAAACATTTTACACAGCTAAGAATAAATGTTAGTGGGAACAAGATCCAAAATAACAACAATAAAACAAGGATGTAATAAACTGCTGACAATTGTAAGACTGGGTTTTGGGGGTATGGGGCAGTCTCAAGCCGCCCCCACAAGATGCCGCCCTAGGTGGTTGCCCATATAGGAACAGCCACTACTTGCCATCAATTTTGGGAACATCTGAAGAGGGACATGGACAGAGAAGTCCTCTCGAGCTGATAGAGTTGGACAATTTAGGCAGGAAGTGTTTGGGAATACTACATTACCGAGCCAAGATGTGGGCATGAAGTTATGACTTCTGCCAAAGAAAACTAAATGCTGGAATTAAATGAAAATGTACGTAGTATTAATCTAAGGGTGTGCAGCTGCATGAAAATTGTTTATTGCACCTACTGCATTTATTTGGAACAGATTTGGGTTTTTTCAGTAGAATTTTTCAAGATGTTTTAATGTGGCATTTAATTCTATTATGCCCACTTTTTTTTATTTTATTTTTTTTTACAATTTTTCAAAGTTTATTGTTTTATTGTTTAAGATAAAGCTGGAGAAAAGTGAATGAAGTGTTTTTCTTCAATATTTCTGATCTAATGAACCAAACAAAAAATATCTGTAATTACAAAGAGCAAGGCTCAGTTAGTGCTTCGACAGGTGTTCAAAAAGTTATGGATTTAAATATTTATGTATATTAATCCCATGGTTTGAAGACAAAAAAAATCCTAAAATTAAGATAAAATGACTGATTTGAAACGGAAAGAATAAAAAAAAAGTTTCTAGTCATCAACAAACTCTGATGAAATGTTACTTTGATAAAAGTGTCCATTACTTTGCTCTGTTTCACAGGGGAAGCCCTTCTACAGCCGCTCACGTGTCCCAGCTGTCAGGTGGTAGTGATGGCGGCACAGATCAGGCCTTTCTTCTGACACGGGTGTTTATAGAAGCTGGACAGCTGGCTGAAGCTGCGGGCGCACCTGGAGCACCGGTACGGCCTCTCTCCTGTGTGCGTCCGCAGGTGGACCGTCAGGTTGCCCTTCTCCGTGAAGCTGTGGCCGCAGTACATGCAGGCAAACGGCTTCTCGCCCATGTGGCTGCGCACGTGGCGCACCAGCGACGCCCGCCGGCCAAAGCTCTTGCTGCAGATGCTGCAGCTGTGCGGCCGTTCGCCCGAGTGGATCTTCATGTGGATGCGGAGGTTCCCCCGCAGCGTGAAGCTCTGCCCACAGACGCTGCAGCGGAACGTCGTTTCTCGGTGAGCTTTCAGGTGAAGCTTGAGGCTTTCCGTTTGTTCCATCTGTTTTCCACAAACTCCACAGGTTTCCTGATGCACTGCAGCGTGGGTGATCAGGTAGCCCATCTTCTGGAAGGTGATGCCACAAACCTGGCAGCCAAACTGTGGCAGATCAGTGGAGCCCTGAGGTTCTGAACTGGAGCTGGGATCTTTGTTTTCTGCCATTTCCTCTGACTTCCACAAAGTGGCATCGTCTCTCCAGCCGTCCTCGCTGTTCTCTGTGTCAGAGTCCTCACAGATAACTCGCTCATCGCTCGCTGCTTCTGGATCCAGCTGGTGTGTTAAACTAGGGTGATGACATGTTGTCGACTCTCCACAATCCTCATCCACACCTTCTGACTTAATCAGAGCAGCTGAGGTTTCGACGACTTTCTCAATAAGATTGTCAGTATGAAACAGCGGGGCATCGAGGGTCTGGTGTTCAGGACATTTCTTCATCCAGGATGAGTCCTGCAGGGGCTCTAAAAGACGAAACAACCACAGAAAGCTCACTTTCTACCAGGTCCGGCTTAAGAACAATTAAAAAGTTTATTAAACAGTAATCTTTATGTTAGACACATAACAAGACATTTATCAATATATTTATAAAAAATATATAAACTGTTAGCATGCTAGTTCAGCTTCATCAAGTTTCAGGAAACTATTTTTATATTTCCAAATGTTTCACACAAGATTTTCTTTCAAAATATTCTCCATTTGAAAAAAAAAAAAAAAAAAAAAAAAGTGTGAGCTTCGGGATTTCTTTCCTTTTTTTTTTTTCTCCATGTCCCCTTAGGGGCTCCGTACTAATCAGTACAGTGCTCTGTAAAAATATTTATACCTCTTGAACTTTTTCATGATTTGTCACCCAAATTGCATCTTTTCTTTTTACATGTTTGGTGTTCATGTGATAACACCAAACATATGGCCCAAGCTATCAAATCTGTCTGTTCTTGAATTGTGGTGTGAGTGCCACATAAAACATGATTACAACTCGGACAACCTGGGTTAGACTCGCACATAATCACAGAAATATAGAAAACAACTTAATTTTCCTTCTGCATCACAAATATGCCCTACTTTCTGCTGGTCTATCACATAAAAATACCTTTTACTAGATGTGTTTTTAAACGTTTTGAACGGTTATATAAATACCGCTGTCAAAAAATATATATAAAGAAACAATGTTTTCAAAATTAAACCAACATTCGCATTTAAGAGTAAAAGGTTATTGAATGTCATTTTTTAGCATTTTTGATATTAAAAAGCAGTAACTATTTTCTCCAGTTCACACAAACCAACCTGCTGCCCGGCTCCACTCTCGCTCCCCGGACCTCAGGCTGTCCAGCTCCCGCTGCTGGCAGCTTATCTGCTCCTGGTACCGAGCCACTGTCTTCCCGAACACGCTCAGAATGTCCTCCACTGCTGCCGTCAGCCGCTCGTTCAGGAACATCCTGAATGTTTCCACCTCTGACTGGGGAATGCCCACAGGCTCCACGCCACTTTCTACCGCTACGACTGCAGCGAAAGGCGGCGGAGAGAACAGCGACGGGAACATTTGTCGCTCAGCGGACATGACTGCACCTTCCTAAGCGCCTGTATGTTCAAAAAGGTAAAATAAAATTCATATATATTGGCATTAAAATACGTGTTCATAGATAAAAACAAAAAACGAGAGACATAGACGAGAGCTAGGGGTTTGAAAATGTTACTAATAAGATATTTGCTGGTAGATTTGAGGCTATAAAATAAAAAGTAAACAAAGCAGAAGCCGGGTCCGTACAAGAAACACGTCCGGAAAAATCTTTGGATGAAAGTTAGAAATGGTTCCGGTGTTCTAGTGCGGCCGTTTCCTGACAGTGCCCCTTGTGTTGGGAGGGCAAACGTGCGCCTGTAGGGACCATGGGCATAGGAAGTTTAACATTGGGAGAAAAATAGTCTGGTAGTTTTATCACAGTGTACTTGTCAAGTTTAGTAGAGTTATATTATTGCAAAGTATTGCTGTCTTACTTGAAGAAAACTTCTGAATATCACTTCAAGTACCACTAAATCAAGAACAAACTGTTTTAATCGGAAGAAAATAATGTAACTATGGAGTGCTAAACGTAACATCATTGTCTCTATAACTAAAAAAAGAAGAAAAAAAAGAAGAGAAGCTATATGCCATCTTCTAATAATGCACAGACTTTTTTCTGTAGTATTAAGCTGAAACAATGAATATGAATCATGATAAACAACTGTGTTCAGTTTAGGAAGAACCTCAAGCAATATAGTGTGAACTGAAAACAATTCATACCTATGAATCTATTTCAGCCAAGCAGAAGCAAAATCAACTCATTTATAAGAGCATGTTTAACCACATCCAGTGCCGAAAAACCTGCAATATTGACAGAACAAGCATATGTTTCATAGATAGGAGAAATTATACTTTACTGTACACATAAATGTTTTTCTTATGGTTAGCTTTCTGCTCAGGGCAGTGCACCACAAGAGGGCACCATCAGCCCAAAAATGTCTAGCCAATGGAAAAGGCATCCTGTCTGTACAGTGAGCACTATAAAAAGATCTTCCTGTACACTGTAGGGTCTTGTGTAACTGAAGTTGCAATAAAAAGGTTAATAGATTATTAACTTCCTTCTTCTTAAGGCTTCTGATAAAATATTCAATTCCTGGAGTTGCAGAATGTGAAGATCCAGTTTCCCCCACTTCTCAATCAAATGAATGGTTTGTGAGAAGGCCTCTGCAGAGAGAGGTCATAAACTACTGAAGAGCAATTCAGCCATTTGTTTCTGTTGCGTTGGAGAAAGAAAACATGTAAAACCTGAAGGGTTAGAAAATTAGACTTGGGCACCCTAGCGCTCTTTTTATGAATGTGTGAAAGAGTATTATGGAACAGTAAAAATTAAGCCAGAATAACCTGCTGATGCAATAATATTGATATTTTAGAGAAAAACTAAATCACTTTTGTAAAATTACATTTCGTATCAATAGGTTTTTTTATGTATTTATTTTTTTCCATTCCGGTTGCAATTCTGCTTTGCGAGATTCATTTACCCAAAATAAAATTACTAAGAAAATTATCTACACAGTTGAAATATTTGCTCATAACATCTTGAAATGGCCCCTTTTTGGGAAATCCAAACATGAATACCTGACTGTCAGCCGTTGGTCTTTAAGTTTTCCCAAGCCATGTTGGATCCATCATATGATTTGGACATGCAAACATTTTTTGCATTTTTTTTTTTGCAGAGTCCCATTTATGACAGAAGTTAAACCATTGTTCAAAACAAAACAATTTGCTTTGTTTTTCGCAGGATGCACAAATGCTTTGTAATAAAAAGGCAACGGTAGAAACAAAACGATGTAAAAAGCAAGACTCAATAGAAGTCAGTGAAGAGACAAAATGAAAAAATGTTTTAAAACAAAACAAAAAAAGACTTCACAGGAAGCTGTTGGTTAATAAAATGCAGAGTTTCACTTCTCTCTTCAAACTTCTTGGACACGGAAACAGACATGCATCACTAACGAACCATGGCAGCAGACAGGTTTCAGGGCTAAAGTTAGCAGTTTCGCACAGAGCACATTGGAAACATGAACAAATTAACAACCAAAGGTTATGTTCAGTCTCTACCTATACAATGTTCTTCATAATGCAAGGTTACATTCTTAAAATATACTGTTTTATAATTTGGCTCTGACTGCATTTTCTTAGTGTACACATTTATTATTAAATAAGAAATCAAGTATAAGTAAGTAAACTTTATTTATATAGCACATTTTACAAATCACAAAGTGCTTCATGGCAAGCTTTAAAATATTTGTTAGGCACAAAATACAATCAAAACAAAATACATTAAACTTCATTAATATGAAGTTTAATGCATAGAAATAACAACAAAGCTGCTGTAGTTTTTGCTGTTCCATCACTAAGTGAAAATGGTTTATCGATAAGAGTTATTACAGCCTGTCTTCCGATCATGTGATACAAACTTATTGAGCCGTCTTGCACAAACCTTGACTGTTGACAGAGGAAGAAAATATCAGATTATTAGTATAATTGGATGTTTATATTATGTTTACAGTAAACTTGTAATTTCACAAGAATGTTTCTTATTACTTGAAGTAATATTAACATTCTGGAGAGGCCAAGCTGGAGCCTGGACTTGAAGAATTGTGAACTTGGAGAAGGAACTAAAGATGAAGGCGATGCCAAGAAGGCTTTCTAAAGATGAATTACCAAAATACCAGTCAAAATATGCAAAACAAAAAAGGTCATGCAGTATAATGATGGTTTGTTGTCATGGGGATAAATATTTTACTTGATAATACTGAATGTTTGATGTACCTTTTAAAAAATAATTTATGACTTAACGTTATGAAATTTTTTGTCAACATAACAAAATGATTTCAGGAATTTCCAATATGAAGCAACCGCAGAATAATCTAGGTCTCGATTGGACTCAGTCACAGCATTTCCATTGAGCCACTTTGCATCAGCAGCTCCATGCTCCAGCGCTCTGGGAGAGTTTATAGTCCTGACAGTTGAACACTGGATGACTGACAGCTGTCCTTCATCACAG